>NW_026999588.1:0-51999 GCF_037126465.1 Ornithodoros turicata | reverse complement strand
TGACACGCTCTGGGGTCGGCACAAACACTGTGTCTCTGCATGACATCAATGTTCCAGGGTGTTAGTAACACCTCTGGAGGCCGCAGTGCAAAGCCAGTAAGTACAGATACAAATATAAAAATGAGCAAATGCTCCATGGCTGCACGTGAGGCATATATTTACAATTCAAGCGTGCCACAATCCCAGCTGTGGACGGCCGTTTCGAGGGCCAGCTGTAGGGATCGAACCCACATCTTCTGGATTACTGGTCCAGGGCTCTACCAATTGAGCTAAGCTAACACGCCTCTCCCGGGACTTTCGGGGTGCGTCATCTGCGGAATCCAGAAGATGTGGGTTCGATCCCTACAGCTGGCTAACCTTTTCAGTGACTTTCATCTTTCATCAAGGAAACGAGCTCACAAAAAATATTTTTCCATGTTTGCAATTTTATTACATGAAGTACTAAAGTGGTGAGGTGGGGGGCGCATATTCAATTAAGCTTGGATGCCCGGTAACGGAGACACGCGGAACACAAAAGTGAAGCTGCAAAAACAAATCTTTGAACAGCAGAAGCGTTACACCACAAATAAAACCGACTTTCCAGCCCACATTCCAAATAAGTGAAGTGATTGACATTTTTCGATTTTTTAACAGTATGAGCTGGTTCCTGATTAACTACGTGCTTGCTGCTCGGGTAACTGTTTTTGTGTGTGTCTTGGGTGCACAGTCTTGCTCCTTGACATTTAATTTGCTTGTTTTTCCGAGGAAGCGTGTTCATTGTCGTTACATGTAGTATTTGCTGCTCCAGCTATCGCTGAAAAAATTTTGTGCTGGGATACTGTGCAGTATACTAGCGTGAGCTTTACAAGACGGAACACGAAATTATTTTTTGAAAATTGCTTATTTTTTTCCACCTGGCACAGCGTAGCGCTGTCCGTCTGTGGTGACACCCGGAAACAAACCACAAGAGTATTGTTGTTTTACCTGAAACCATCACCCTTGCTGTCGTTTCCACACATGAATTCAATGTCATTAAACACGATCACTTTGATCAATGACTGATGACAAATATTATTCTTTCTTTAAAGTGACTGCGGTCCCAATACTGTACCCCTCTCTGGGATATACTTCCTGGTTGCAACATAGTCACTCACAGTTCATTATCACGGCTAAAACGGTGCGTGGCGGATGTGGCAGCTACAGAGGCTATAAGAGCACACTTTCGAGTTGTACTGAGAAAGTGCCACAAGGTGGTGAGGTGGCGGACGACGCTATCAGCCACACGCTCCTGTGTTCCATCTTGTGAGGCTCACGACAGAACCATTCGAATATAAGACGAAGAGAGAGTGCCCTACCATGAAGATATCATTCAATCCTTGAAAATAGTCTGCAGTAGATAAAAATACAAAGGCTTTACGGTGACGGTGATGAACGTTTTTGCCACAAATTACAGTAGTAGCGTACCATGCACTAATTAGCTTAAAGGGTTTGCGACAGGTCATCCCACGTTATCCCAGGTGAACGTAAGACAATGTTCGTTGCATCGACGTGAACCTGAAATTTTTAACAGCGAAGAGTATAACACAGGCGGAGAAAAAGGTGAACTACGAATTCCGAAAGTCACGCGGCTCTGACATCACAGATCTCGCCGCCGCCAGTGACGCAACGCACGAGAAGTTACCTGCTTGCGGCTGCCAACGGGAATCGGCGCAACCCGTAGGTTCTGTTCGAGAGGGTGTTTCAGAGCTGGTATCTAAGGGTTCGTAAGCGCAACAGGTAAAAGAATAATTATTTTTTCCTTGATATTCCGGCGTGTAGTACAATGCGTGCATGATGTGAATGAGCACTTATGCCCTCAAATTAATCGTTTGCTAGGGGCGACTGTTGCCAAAAAGAAAGAGCATGGTTAAAAATTTGCATAGATTGAGAAGTTACCCGTCAAAAAGAACTCGTTACAAGTTAAGTTACCGTGTGAAAATGTAACTAAATTAATAATGAAGTTCTTCAGCCTGAAATGTAACTCGCAGTTACTGAGTTATTTAAAAAAAGAACGAGCTTCGGACACAAAATAGCATTACGCAGGTACAGCGCGCGTGAGTAGTTGAGCTAGACGTTGAGTTGCCTGCGGAGGAGTGCAACACGCTTAGATCGTTTTCGTTTATGTCCAACAATCGACCTCTTCCTGTTCGCAAACAAATGGCGTCATAGTGTTCGACAGCGCCACAAATTTGGTAGAATTGAACTACGCTCGAAGCTATAAGTGAACAAGGTCGCGCCCGAAAGCCATGGTCTTGAGGGGATGACGATATGGTCCCTTAAAGGGACCCGTCTCGGTCCTGCTTTTCTTTCAATGGGAGGCAGCGAACAAGTTCCCGTTGGTGGAACCCAGCCCCCTCCTTCCGATTTGTTCGGTTTCAGTCTGTCTACCAATGTCATGATGACGTTTCTCTGGTAGAGGTCTATTCGAACGCTTTGCATCTTACTCCCTGTGCACAGTAAATCATTTTACCTCTTTATTCGCTCAAAACAGGCGTATTCTAATAAAGACACCCTTTTCTATCCCACAAACTATAGCAAATGGTGTAAAAAGAGCATTACTAAAGGTGCTATATCGGCATACACCACGTTTCATTAAAAGCGTAAAGTGAGGTGTTGAAAGAGGTGATTACGTCTATACACCTTTTCTACACCCTATTTGGACTGAGAATATGCTGTTGAAAATTGTGTTTTAATTCGTGAAAGAAAAATTATACTGGTCTCACAGCTCCACTCAGCAGTTAATCACATTAAAAACGATAACCTGAGTTAAAAACACAGTATTTGACAGGGAAGGATGTCAGGAATTTATGGTATCCTTGACTCACTGGGGCGTGCGTTTGATTGCAAAGACTAATTACCGTCACCGTTGCAGACGTTTTCCGCGCTACTACACTTAACGTGCATGCCCTCAACAAATTGTATTTCTCTATAGGATCCATCGGATACGCCAGTATAGGCTACCGAGGATGCCCTGGTCTCTTCAAGCTTCGGCAATCACGCCTATGGTACTTAACGAGGCGTGGCTATGACGCATTGCGCTCCGGGTTAGGTTGTACGATGGAACCACGGCTGGATGTCTGCCGTGTTCAGGGTGGTGCTTGCCACAGACGCAAGAACGTTGAACTGTATATCTCAATATGCTGCCGCCGGAGCTTGTCTTACACTTTGAGAGGGAGTGTTTGCCACTAAACAACTCCATCCTGAAAGGTGTTTTAAATAGAATACTCCCCTTTTAACGGTGTACTACTTCCCTTTTTGTTTTTAAACGCCCATTATAACAGTGTTTTGCGAGAAATACACCTAATTAAAGTGCGCTTTAGACAACACCCTTGATTCTGGTGTAAAGGCAATACCAAAAAGGAGTGCGCCATGGGACAAGCCATTTACACAAAAAAAGAAAAGGTAAAAAGTTTACTGTGTGGGCGCACAATGGTTCAGCTTCATTTCACTGGCAGCGGTTCTGACTTCCTGAATAAAATAATGTAATGAATGTCACGGTTTAGGGCAAAAAATGCCATGAAGGAACCGGAGAGAAAACAAGAAAATCTGTGGACGTGAGTGGAAAGCGAGTTAAAAGTAACTTGGAACTTAATTTAAGTTACTTTGGCAAAGTTACCTGAAAAAGGAACGAGTTCCTCTGAAAGTTACCACGGCGCAGAAGTACCGAGTTAAGTTACAAGTTACCAAAAAAAAGGAACTTAGTTACTGTAACGAGTTACCTCGAACTCTGGAAATGTGTGTGGTGTAAAAACGGGAAGTCTATGTACGCAAAAGCAAGATGGGCGAAAAACTACAAAATGGTTGTTTAGGCGACATTGTGAAATTATCTCCATTAGAGGCATATGGATTTTTCTAGTGACTGTTTAAGAATTGCCCACATTAATGCTCGTTCTGTTCACGGAATACTGACGCTCTACATGAATTTCTTGGTCATAGTGACGCCAGTTTTGATGTTATGTTAAGCGAGACGTAGTCTAGTAACGATTCCGATATGTTGTTGTTATCTGACTATGATAACTATTATCTAAATCGTTCAGAACAACGTGGTGGCGGTGTAGCAATCTTGCTATCATCCTTTTTGACATGTAATATAGTAAGAGAGTTTTCTGTCATGACTAAAAATTATGAAATGTTAACGTGCCGCAGTGGTAATCTTTTGTTCTGTGTATGTAATCGACCACCACACGGTGATGCTACATCTTTCTTTGCATACCTCGAAATGGTTTTGGATTTCACGAATGGGAATGAGTTCGAGTTGCATATTGGAGGTGGCACTAACGTCGATATATTACAGCCATCACAAAAAGCCAAAAACAACTCCATACGGTGATTGAGTCACATAACTTTTTTTAATCACGTCCAAGAACGCACCAGGGTCACGTGTAACACTCAAACAGTGCTTGACTTATTTATAACAAACTTTGAGAAAGCACGCATTACTGTGGACGTGGTTTAAGTTGATATCAGCGATCGCTTTCCAATCTCAGCTACTGTTCAAAAAAGGATGTTGAGAAAGAATCGTGACTTCTACTATATTCGGTCCTTTACACCATGTAATTTAGACCAATTTCGTGCCCATATAGCGAATGTAGACTGGAACAGTCTTTTAGAAGAGTATAACGTTGATAGTGCATATGATAACTTTCTTCAGGTGTTCAAAAGTGCCTATGATAAATCCTTCCCGCGACGTTTTATGAGAAAATCAAGAAAATTTCGTAAGCCATGGATAAACCGTCATCTATTACAAATGATCAAAAGAAAACACGAGATGTAACAAAAATTGCTGCGTACCAGATGTTTAGAGGACATAATTGAATATCGCAAATTCCGCAACCAATTGAATAGGTCATTAAAGGCTGCGAAACATAACTTCTATTGTAATACATTTCTTGATCACATTATCATCTCTGTTCGTCTCTGGACATCATCCTTTTGCGTTTTCATCATCTCATCATCGGATTGAACTTTCGGTATTAACAAGAGATAAACTGACGTTCTGAGGCTGGAACAACATAAAAGGGACAGATACAAACAAAGCCTCAAATTGCCTAAGAAATCAACGATGAAAGATGAAAGTCACTGAAAAGGTTAGCCAGATGTAGGGATCGAACCCACATCTTCTGGATTACCGGTAGAGCCCTGGACCGGTAATCCAGAAGATGTGGGTTCGATCCCTACAGCTGGCTAACCTTTTCAGTGACTTTCATATTTTATTTCTGTATTAATTGTACTGGGGTAGCCAGTTTGACTTCGTCGAAACTCACATCCCCATTTTTTTTCTTTATTCACATCACATCACAGTATGAGTAGATGTGATGTCATATGGGCAAACGTTAATAAGGTAATTCATCCTGGAAATAAGAACAATGTCAAGTCGCATTTGCGCTTAGGTACACTCTAAATCAGGTAACGCATATGTAACGGTTAAGTACCTCTTGGCCAAGAGGTACATGCGCCCTCACATGCGGTACATGTAACGGATAGCGCGCAGCGATTTAGGCCTACCCGTCGGGGTGGTTCCCCTCCTCCATGATATATTAACAGCCCCAGGAAGCTACGCTGCACGATAAATATAACAAACAAATACCTTTATTCGAAAATTATATCCATTTCAGGATTGACGCTTGTCCATCGCGAGCGTGCATTGTCATGATGCACAAACGCCGAACACACGGGGCACAACGTATATGGATGAACGATGACCACTGCGTCTCTCCTTCACTACTGCAGCTGCTCTGTGGTCACGCTTCTTTATCTCTTCCACACCTTTGGATAGCTGTTCTTCCCCAACTTCCGTTTCTTCCACAGAACGTAACACCAACCACAGTAGACGATTGACTCACCCATTTACGACATCGCTTGACGTAACCTAGGAGAAAATACAATGTAAAAAAAAATCCAACAACTGAAATAGCTTGCCTGAAAAACATGCCTACTTGCTTGTGTAATCGAGGTGCAAAATGCACTCTCGGCTTCTCTAATTCACGCATCAACGTTCGTGCATGAAGCACAAAGTTCGTTGTCTCCGTCCCTCAGTCGTTGTGTCCAGCCTGCCGGTGATCAGGACCACTGGGAATCAGAGCGAAGATGAACGAAAATGCGTCGTGAAGACGAATAATTACTTCAGAGATATAATACGCACCTTAAATGACTTCAATCTTGAACGCGTCGAACGAATTTCTTCCAAGACCGAGCAGACTCGTCCTCGCTCCCCAACGTTTCAAAACAAACTGATTTGCAGCGGTTGCAAGAAACGAATTCTTCCAAAACATGCGAACCCTCAAGGTCATGGGTTCTAGTTATTGCACTTCTTTGAGAGAATGATAGTGCTGATCCATTACGGCACTGCTGCATAAGGGAATTTATAGACTGGTATTCGGAATCACACGAAATATTTTTGCAGCGCATGGATATCGTGAGAAGGCGTTCGTACTCATGCGCCGGAAACACGCGGTACACATGAGGTACAGCTGCTATAGATCGCGCTTAAAAGGTACCTAGCCGGTACGGATGGGTCTCGGAGCCCTTGTACCGTTTGAATTTCGCAGTGGTCGCGGACTGTACCTGCTGGTTGAGGACTGCACCTCATGTGTACCGCCTGGCCCAGGTGCGGGTCCTCTTTCATGCGGTACATATCGGGTGTCGGATTTAGAGTGTAGTATTGACGTCTCAGGTGTTGACCTTGCGTCAACGCTCAATAAGCATTTCACAAGTGTTGGTCAGTTATGTACTGAAGATGATCGAACTACATGATACTCCATGAACTCGTCCATAACGCGTGTACGCAAGTCAGTATTTCTTCGTCCTGCTTCAGAAAGTGAAGTATGTAACGTATTTTCAAGCTTCAAAAACAGCAAATAGTGCGATAAAGATGAGATCACAGTTAAACCAGTCAAGTTCGTAATAGACATAATTTCTGCTCCTCTTGCATCTATATATAACTTGTCATTGTGCCCTTGTGCCTTCCCAACAAATATGAAGACAGCCAAGGTCGCGGTGCTTTCCAAGGGGGACAATGAGAATGACCTAGGAAATTATCGCCCGATTTCAGTTTCGCCGATATTTTCCAAGTGTATAGATAAAATTATTCATTCCAAATTGAATGCCTTCTTTGACACACCATAAACACCATATTCTTGATGACTTTCAACATGTGTTTAGGAGTGGACGGTCTAAAGAAACTGCCCTGTCGAGACAGAAGGGACTGATCATTAATCATTTGAAATCTAAATTTTTAACAGTAGGTGTATTCCTTGATCTCAGCAAGGCATTTGACTGTATAAATCATAACATCTTTATTTGCAAGTTGGAACACTACGGTGTACGTGGCATAGTTTTACAGTTGTTGATATCTTATTTAGAACGGCGCAAACAATATGTGCAACTTGGACCTGACCTGTTGTCACCATTGCATAATGTTACTTGAGGCGTACCTTAGGGAAGTGTGCTGGGCCTCTTTCGTTCACTGTGTATCTTATGGATATTGTCACTTTGAATGTGAAATGTGAATTTGTATCGTATGCGGTACCATTATATTTTTTGGTGGTGCTGATTTTGATTCGTTAATTGACACTGCAAATGACGAGCCTTATTGCCTAGTGAAATGGCTCACAGAAAACTCCCTACGTATTAACTCTAATAAAACGAAAGCTATTATTTTTCGGCAGAAAAATAAAAAACATCCAAGTAAGTAGCCAATTAGTATGTAATGGCACACCACTTTTAATTGTGAGCTCTGTCAAATGCTTAGGTGTAGTTTTCAATGAATGTCTGTTGTGGGATGAACCTGTTGAGTGTATACCGAGGAAACTATGCAAAATAGTTGGCATATGTAGTATATATAGACATGTGTTCCCCTTCCGCATTACGTTATTACTGTATAATTCCCTATTTTTCTCGCACCTTAACCTGGGAGACAACTTCGAGGGGTAATTTGAAACATCTGCTAGCTTTACAAAAAAGGGTAATTCGTGTATTTGCGAATATTGGATATCGTGAGACTACAGAAGGTTTTTTTCAACTTCACAATATTACAAATGTTTTCTATCTCTACAAACGCAGACTCCGGTGTTTACAGAGAAAAATTCGCAGATACTCCTGAATTTTTGAACTAATTAAACTAGAATGAAATATAACTTCCTATAATATTCGCCATAAAATTAACTGGAACGTCCCGCGTGTCCGGACCAACAATGCAAATCATTATCATACCGTTTACCTGTCTTTTTAAACAGTTCTTAAATTTGTTGCTGTCATCTTTCCCTCGTGCTTGTATGCTCATGTATGCTCCGATCAATTATTTCAAGTGAATGAATTCTTTCAATTCCGATCAAGTGTTTGGGAGCTGGGAACTAGTCAAGCTAGATGTAGTTTTTTTTCAGTTCTCCCCATCAAATATTATTTTATAAAATAAACAATCAATTCAATTCAATTCAATGTAACGACCTCATCCATGAAAGTGTTCCGACCCTTTAATTTTGCTAGAACTCGGAAATTGTCAAGAGAATGGAACGGTTTTCTTTACGGATAGGATAGCTCTTTGCAAATACGCACTTTTCTAGAAAAGAATGCAGGTGAGAATCGTGAAATCGTGAAAAGAAGAATCGTGAAAAGAGTCGTGAGATTCATAACAGAAATTGCACCTGGAAATCAATTACCTGCTCAAAGGATGCTTGTTAATATTTGCATTTGCACGGTGTTTGCGCTACCTAATCAAGATGAAGTGGATTGAGTGACACAGGATTTTCCTTCAAGCGAAGGTCTTACCGTGGTATTATCAGGGGTTCTTGATTTGATCGGTGAGTGACATGTCGTTATGGAGGAAAGACATGGCGGTGGGAACTACCGCTTGCACCCCATAATGTTACTCCAGCATAAAGCGCACCTTATAAGCGCACTCCGTGGGCCCTCATTTTTTGGATATTAAGTACTCATCTCATGAAATGTTCTGCAATTAAACTCTCTCATCATTATGAGTAAAGTGTTATTGTTGTCTGTTCTGCGATATTTACTGTACAGTGTGTAACTGCAAAAAAAAAAGCGAATTAGGACAAAAGGCCATGTTTGCTTCAATTCCTAAGTTTAATTAGCAAAATTAAGCCACTTAGTGCATACCGTAATTTTTCTGTATATCGTCGACGAGAATGCTTCGTGTAGCATCCAATTACAGGCCTTCCTCGGATGCTCATGGCGACAAAATTACAACGAAAGATCTAGCAAGCTACATTTTATCGCACGTTGAATCCTATGTGTGGAGTGTCCATTAAAATCATTCAATCTGAATTATGCCCTCGTATAGGCCAGTACCACGCCAGTTCAGGCAGGGAGCGCCCATCCAGCTCCTCGATTTTTTTTATTTTCTTATACTCAGAAGCTCATCGTACATGATGACCGACAGCGGTAAAATGCATAATCTATACCGAATAGCTTTCGTGAAAAAAAAAAAAAAAAGAAGAAGAAGAAGAAAAGCCAGCCCTGAATTCGAGTGTTTTAGTTTTGCCGTCTTTGCACGCGTATATCCCATGAGTTTTAAATGATATTGTAGTGATTTTTTTTCTATAATTTAACGTGCTTGCAGGCCTTCCAGTTTGAGCGCAAAATTTAGCGGGCAGTTGCAACGCTCTGTGCTATAAAAATGACGAATATGCTCTCTCACACAGTTTTGTTCAAACTTCGACGTGTGATTTCTCTGGCTGTAGATGTCCCTCATTAACATACTTAATGTTAGTTCATTCAGCTTTTAATGCTCGTTCATCTTATATATCTGTGGTATGGATACCTCCTACAGGTACCTGCTGAAACAGGCAAATGTTTATGCATATTTCGGAAAAACAAGGATATTTCGCGTCCGTTTCGCGAAAAGACCCCTTTCGATTTCATTCATATCTTGCCAGGACATGGCCCGGTGTTAGACCTTTAATCTGACGCAAGAAAAAAAAATAATGCTTCAAAAGGCGTACACTGGCGATTAGCTTGTTAAAAGGGGGTCTACTCTGCGTGCGTACATGTAGGAGCCCGGTTAGCGGTACCGTAGGATGGCGGACATCGGTCGATGGCGTACAAGGAAAAGGAAAACTTTGTGTAATCAAAAGTGGTAGTTTAATGTGTATATATTTACAAGACTGCGAAGGCGGATGCAGTATTTTGCAATGAGAGCGACAAATTGTTACACTCAGTTTCTATGGAAACGTCACTTTCCTGCATTCACTGTGCACGGTACGGGCTATGAATGCTCCTCTGCTGAAACTTTCCGGTGTCTTGCTTTGACTGTTTCTTAAGCATTATCAAAGAAGCCACGCCCTCAGTGCGTAGATGGAGTTAATGGACGCGTTTTAGATGTTTTGGCAAGCACGTTATCATATCTTATAAACCTAAGATGACGTCTTGCTCACGTGAACGCAAGTTAGGTGCCGCGGCATGGTGCTTGATTATTTCACCGATGCTGTCACACGCACTTTTGTCGTGGCCTGTTGCCAATGCTCGCTCGCAAACGTAGATTTGAAGAGCTGATAGAGCCCATGCCAATTTTTAGAATGGCTCGCCGCTACATCTGACACGCCAATCATTAGCTGCAGGAGGAACATCCTCATGAAGCTACTCTCCAATAGCGATGGAAGCTAACAATGAGGGTCCTGAATCCTAACACAAGCCTTCGCTCATCACACCAACTGTTACCACGCATGTGTATATCGGGATATGTGTCTTCTCAGTGACACGTTTGTATTTCGCTAGGCATAGCTGCTGTCCAGTTTTCAGCGAAATCGAAGTGCACTATGTGTGTCTTGGAAGGTGGATTAGTACTTTCTCCGGTATGACTTTGCTCTGAACGTCTATAACGTAATTCTGACAAATGTGAGAACCCGCCCACTTACTCAGCTCTGACAGGACATATACTGCTGCACCTTCAGCACAGAACAGCCGTTTTCAGCTTAAAGCCCTCTGTATAACTTAAAAACACCGTGAAAGAAACAAAGCAAACTTCGTAGAAACTTGCAGGGACCCTGGAAAAAGCAACTTCTAACTCGGTATTTGTTTGTACAGTATGTGCATCACCGTGTACGCAGCTTGCAAGATAGAGATATCGCTGACCATTACCTTCGCTGGCCATTTAGTCGTTGAAATACTGGTTTCCGGAAACATAGGCTTTCATTCAGATCCTTTGTGGGAAATGACGAACACCCAGGCATGGATTCTTTCTTCAGCAGGACGTCAAAAGTATGTCGACGAATAGCTCAGGTAACGCTAGGGCCGGACAGCCTTGCCAAAACAATGGAAGGATCGACAGGAGTCCCGCCATCCCGCGGTACCGTTAGCCTGGCTCCGACACGTACGCTCGCAGAGTAGGGCCGCGTTTTAACGCGCGGATTGCCAGTGTACGCCTTTTGAAGCAGATTTTTTTATGTCAGATCTAAGGTCTTGCCATCGCCATGTCCTCTAAAAATATAAATGAAATCGAAAGGGGGCCCTTTTCGAGGAACAGATATCCTTGTTTTTCCGGAATATGCATAAACATGCGCGTGTTCCAGCAGATACCTGTAGGAGGTATACGCACGACAGATACAGAAAATGAAAGAGCATTAAAAGGTCAGTGAACTGGATACCAAGTATGGTAATGACAGACATCTACAGCCAAAGAAATCACATGACGAAGATGAAAAAAACAACAAAAAAACACACTGCACGACAGAGCTTGTTCGACATTTTTTATAGCACAGAGCCTTGCACCTGCGCACTAAAATTTGGCTCGGACTGCTGGCCTGTAGGAATACTAGAGTCTAACAAAATTTCACTACAATATCTTTTAAAACTAGGGAGATTTACGCGTACAAACACAGCAAAACTGAAACAGTCGAAGCCAGCGCCGGATTTTCTCGATTTGTTTGCACGAAAGCTATTGCGTAGAAATTATCCATTTTACGGCAGTTGATCATCATGTACGATGAGCTTCTAACTATGAAAAATAATGAAAATACAGGAGGTCGGTCCCTGTCTGAACTGACGTGAAACCGGCCTGGGGTGTTCATAGAAATTATCCCCTTGAGGGTGTAAGAGGGTACTGAAAAGAACACCTTTCAGTGTGTAAAAAGCTTTAGTGTGTGACTCTTTTGGGTCTCGGAGTCGCCAGCTCGCGCGCCCAACTCTAGCAGACGACGCTAGGCGCTCGACGATCACAGATGACCTCATCCGTTTAGCGGCGTTGCGCGAAACATGGCCTCCCCTCAGAAGCGATACTTGTGTGGGTCCTTCGCTCGTGATACCGCCGATAGTGGACAGGTAACGAGCTGGAGAAACCAGACATGTATGTCGCAAGCAGGTCATGCAGTGGTCACATGACGGCCAGCTACATGACAAGAGTGATACATGTGACAACCACGGATGTTTACAGGATCCGTCGCGCCGGCGTCCTGGAGATTCCCTCGGTGTTTGGAGAGCGTCATATGCCGGTCAGGGGACATTGTGCCACTGCAACGTCAAAGTCAAGTCAAAATTGCACCATGTTACGCAGCCGAGAGGAGCTCCAAGGCGTCGAGGGGACATGCGCAGGATGACACACACGTGGCTTCGCCCTGCGATCATTGTCTTTATTTTTATGTGTCTGAAGCCCTCCCGTTGCTCGGCAGGTGCAGATGACTCTACAATGCAATACGCTTAGGTCAGAGGAGCGTGTTAAAAGGTTATCGGTCTCCGTTCTGCTGAACAGGTGTTGCGGGCACGAGGTTTCCACGCGATGTGTAAGTGTCAGTTGAGACGCCTCGTCTATATGATGTAATGAAGCGAGATTTCGCAGAACATCGAAATACCCGCAAGCGTTGCACGAGCAGTGGAAGGTTAGCATCACCTGCAGCCCGACCGCAGTGCGCTGCGGAGTTTAGCATTCTGTGTACCTTACGAAAGACAGCGCACATCACAGTACAATGAGGGGGATGCTATTCTCAGTTCTGCATGTTACAAAAAAATATCAGCATTAATTATTTTGTTGCTATTTCGCGTATGTTCGTACAGCACGAACAGAAAAAAAACAGGACGCTTGCGATTGTGTAACGCCAATATCTGTTGTATGTCGATGTTGACACTTTCATATATGAGGCTGATATGCAGCGTGTCCCAGAAAGACCGTCATCGAATTATAATTTTTTAAAAAATACGGAAGAAAGCGTTGTGCGGATTGTCATTGAAATGTGATAGTATGTAAGAGCTCATCGCTGGCATTTCCGACAATGGGCAGTAGAGGGCTGCAAAGACCGAAGTAGCTGACGCACTTCGCCAGCACTAGCTTGTCTATTTTCGTGGCGGAAACGCAATCTATAAAACTTTCCGTACGGGTTCTGGTAATTTATCGTCAACCGACTCTTTCTTTCGTAATTCCCGCGAACCAGTTGTTCTGGGGCTTCTTAATGTACAGTGTTGGACAAAAGTTTACTGGACGTGCGAGCACTGTATCTTGTCTAGGCAGAGACACCATAGTGTCGGGCGGATGCGGGAGAGTTCATTCGGAATGTGTATAGGAAGTGTACGAACATCGCGGAGAAATGGTAAGCGTGCATCTTACTCCTTGTTATATCTTCTCTTCTCGGCCGCCCGCCGCCGTGCACTTTCATCTGCGCATGTAGGACGCATAGTTCCCAATATTTCTAAACGTTTAAACACATTAACTCTCAGATGTACATTTCCGTGATGACAAAAAATAGGTGAACTCTGTCTCTATTTGGTCGTCAGTCGTCACCAACGCAAGCAAATTATTTGTGGACATGTTTCAATCTGACGCGCTCTTATACACTTACGCGACCTTTCACGTCAGTTTGGAGGGGCAATGTTTTAACTGCGGCTGAGACGTTGAACCTCACTTATCAAGAAATTAATGGCTTTCAGATTGCTTCATTGGACCGAAGCCATTCGTTAGTAGGTCCACCCACTGTCCTGAGAGATGTACTCCAATGCGATAATGCTTAACAGAACCGTTTCGTAGTCATAACCTTTGTTTGAGGGAGTCAATTCAGGAAATTCTATGTCATCATTTTCAGGCTATATACAAGCTTGTCTGGTAATGAGACATGCCAGTGTGACTGAAACACACAGGTGAGGTCATGTTGTTTTACAGGTCCTCACATTGCTTTCCTGGTCGATTGCGACGTACGTCTATTGGTTTTGCACTTTTATCGTGCGTATTGGCCGCTGGACGATCGAATGCCGGAAAAGACATGCTTTCAACGAAATGGTGCACTGAGGAGTCATGGTATGAATGTATGAGTACTTGAAATGGTTTCGGTAGGTACTGTGACTTTCCGGATTTGTAGTTTCTTTTGCTGTGTGTGGTAGTCGATACTGGACACTTCGATACTAAGTTTCGATTCAAAATTGGACATATGTACTATTTCACTTTTTGTACTTGTTTCGTGTCCGTATGGCTAATAAATGATTGATTGATTGATTGATTTTAAAAGAAAAAAATGGAGATGGTAGTCTCGGGCCACTCGGGACTGGCTACTCCAGGACGCGTTATTAATAAAAGAAAGGGAAACTACACTAACCTCGACGCTTTGAAACGCTTTGAAAGAATAAATGAGAACATCATCACCGAGCTTGTCACCAAAAGCGAAGTCTGAAGGCACTAAAACCAAAGAGTGTCACAATGTGTCAAACAGGTCCGTCGAGACGAGAAATTGCACAAGGGCGCGCATGGCAGGTATGAGCTGATTTGCTGGCCAGCACCCAAGAACCTTTTCGGTGGAGTATGGCCGATTATCCAGGCGAGACAGGGACGACACAAGGGTACATCGGTGTGCACTGTACCTCGGGCAGTCTTGGAGTATATGATCCACGTCCTCAACTACATCACGCAGACTGCAGTTGGGGGACAGGACCATGCCGAGCTTAAACAAAAGTCGTCCACTGTATGGCACGTTGAGGCGAAGCCTGTAGATGAGCGACGTGATGGGTCGAGGAAGCGCTGACGGCATATAAAAACGGAGATCTGGGTCCACCCTGCGCAGGAACGACGTAGAAGGGACACTTCTGCACCAGTGTTCACTGCACAGACGTCCCATGAGAGTACCAATTGCTTGCTTCGCGTCCGCTTGGGTGAAATACGTACGGTGCGTCGGTACGCCTTGTGCCACATGAGCCCGTCTCGCAAGTAGGTCGGCAGCCTCATTCCCAGGGACGCCACAATGACCTGGGATCCACTGCAAGGTGATGTTATGTGTCTGTGTGACAGCACATGAATGCTCCCTGAGGACGTCACACACCAGTGGAGCGAGGGAGCTCGAGCCCAGGGTGCACTGCAGAGCTTGGAAGGCGGTTTTGGAGTCACTGTATATGGTCCAGTGCATCGGTGGTTGACGGGACACAATGAAGGAAAGCGCCATAAGAATGGAATGCAGCTCGGCCACAGCAGCCGACGTCGGGTGCGACAGCTTAGCGCTTCGTTCAATCGACAGCTCAGGGATTACGAATGCAGAGGTAGAGCCGGTCTGTGTCGATGAGCCATCAGTAAAGATTTTAATTCTGCCTTCATCGCGATGAAGCAGACTCAGGGTGAGTTGACGAAGAACAATCGTTGTAGCCGATTTTCTGGAAGTCAAGCCAGGGACATTGACATGCACAGATGGTGCCTGAAGGGCTAATAAATGTGTTTTACAGTTCTCGTTCGTTCTTCTGTGGTGCCAAACTGTAGTGATCCACTTGTCTCGTTCGGCATTTCGTGTTTCACTCCTCATTTTTGTACAGAACTCTAGCGAATGAATATATGCTTACACCGTCTAGAACTGGTAAAAACTCCTGTTGAGGGTTTCGCCATGGGACAAGCTGTCTATACTCTTCTTCTGTAGTTAACCTGTACTTTTTTGGGTAAAAGTGATACGTCCACAGAATGTTGTGCACACGCCAGTAGACGTTGAGTGTCTGGGGCGCCCTCTCGTACGAGGGACTCGGGTCACGGACTCGAATGAACGCGGATTACGCTTCAGTTCCACAGCCTACCCTACACAGAGGTTATCGAGAGAGCACTGCTGCCCAACGCTCTGGACGGGCCGTTTCGAATGGGTGTTACCATTTCCAGCACAATGGCAACTCCCTCCATCGAGGCAAAACTGACCAGCGCATTCTCGACGACCTAGGCGTAATGCAACTGGCATTTTCTGCGCAAAGCTCGGACATAAACATTATCGAAAACGTCGAAAACTATCGAAAACAAAAACGTTCCGAAGAAGAGGATGAGCAAGAGACGGACGCCGACAAGGAGCGAAGATGCACCATGAAAATTATAGAAGCATAGGGTCCTTGCTATGTGAAGACGTGGACCTTGTCCGTCGCTATGCGCTTCCGTATCTGAGCGAATGGCCTTGTTATTGCTGCGAAAGGAGATATGACAGCCCAGCAAACCATATACGTCACAGGGAGATCTGTCAGATATCCTGCTTTGGATATGAGGATATCCCTGGGAGTAGTCCAGAGAGCCTAGGGATATCCATGGGGATCCAGGGGACTAGGATTTGGGCACTGATTGAACGTTGCAGGAACGTCCCTGTGATGTTATCTACCAGATATTTGGATAAATATGGGACATTGTATGGTTCTTCGTTTAACTGGCTAGTTTGAGTAAATATTGCGTTTATTAATGTTTCCAGAGTCAAATTACACACTTATGCACTAAATGACATTCATTGTATTCTGTGTCTCTTCCTGGCGTCTGTTGCGAGTAGATTCGTCACGACGAGATGTACTTCTGAACTGCAAGCAGAAAGTTCGGTAGTTTTATAATAGCGTCAGGAAATATATGCGATACATACAAGGTGTTCATTTGCATCCGCTAGATATTTTTCACAGAGGTACGACAGCAGCATAGACATCGTTTTTGCAATTCAGTTTAACGGCCAGGCGGACATCCTCTCGAACAAAGCATGTAACTACGGGATGGCTAATTATCTAGAATTAATTGCCTGTCTAGCTAGAAACTTTAGGCAAAAAAAGTTAGTAGAATGGAGTAACATAATTCAGTTTCAAGATTTGTTAAATTCGCACGTGCGTTGTCATAATTATTGTCGAATTTGATGTGCTAAGAAGCCAAACCCAGGAGCCCATGGAGCACAGCGTTCATTTGAAGTCAGAGGATGACATGATTCGGAGTAACCGAGATTACTGTAGGAGGTGTTGGCCTGCTGGCCAGATAAACTGCAATCAGGCTCAGACAAACTTCCATTGGTGATGGTGATGCGCCCGTGGGGCGTGCTTTCTCAGTTTTGGTTCATTTGCATAGCGAAATTCCATGACACACGCTCTTTTCTTGGTTTTTTAAATATACACTGAATTTCAACGGATACTGCCTTCTGTTCTGTTTGAAAATTCCTTAGTTAAAGGGCTAAATTAATGGATTTGAGATAATTAGACATCTTCTGGTTACATACTTTCTTAGAGATCGTGTCCACCTGTATAACTCAACTGCAAAAACAAAATCAATGCTGCTCTCATAGCTCTTTTTCTCAAAAAAATGTGTTGTGGATAAAAGTTAACACTGCACAACTTCATCATATGCAGATGGCACACTGAATATATAATATATTTGCTACCATCAGAAAATGTACAAACTAAGATTAGAACCAACTCTCGGACAAAAATGTACCTGAATGATGATTGACATAAGAGGCTCCAGCATCCTTAAAACTAAAAAAAGGCTATCCGTTAATATAAGTTAATGATTACAAAAATATCAATGCATACCTTTCTCAAGTTGAGCAGAACGGCAGACTGGTAAGAAAACGTTAGCCTCGAGCACCTTTACAAACTGAAAAAAAGAAAAAGCGATCCATGAATAAAGGTTAATGAGTAGAGCAACATTGACACATACCTTCCTCAAGTTGGGCAACATTAGTGCGCAACTGGTAAGAAAACGTTAGCCTAGAGCTACCTTTCAAAACTGAAAAAAAAGGAGGGGAGGGGGCTATGCATGAATGAGGGTTAATGAAGAGACAGATATTGATATGTACCTTTAAGCCGAACAAAAAATTCTACCGCCGGACTCAGATATTAATTATATGCCTCGAGCACCCATAAGAACTGCAAAGAAAATGGCTATATTATGAACAAACCGAATGAACAGATATCAATACATACCTTTTGCATGAGACAGCACAAACTATAAAAGCAGAAATAAAACTAGCTCTGGTGGCGTGAGATATACTGGGCCATGGAGCACACTGAAAAAGTGAGAGAAGAGGGGTGTATCAATGAATAAAGGTTAATGAATAGAGTGATATCGGTACGTACCTTCCTCAAGTTGAGCAAAATTAACGAGGAACTGGTAAGGAAATGTTAGCCTTGAGCACTCTTAGAAACTAAAAAAAAGGCTATCAATGAATAAAGGTTAATGAATGGACAGATGTTGGTATGTACCTTTCTCAGTCTCAGTAATATGAACATGAAACAGACAACGTGAGGCTGGTGCACCTTTCAAAACTGAAAAGAAGGGGGGGGGGGGCTATGCACAAGTAAAGGTTAACAGACAGACAGACAGAAATACATACCTTTCGTATGAACGTGAAAATGGACTAGTGCTGGATTCGGATAAAAAACATTTGCCTCGAGCACCCTTAAGAACTGGAAAGAAAATGGCTATATTAATGAACAAAACCGAATGAACAGATATCAATACATACCTTTCGCATTGGGCAGCACAAACTAAAAAACACAAATAAAACTCTGATGGTGTGAGATATGGTGGGCCATCGAGCACACTTAAAAACTGATGAAAGAGCGGATCCCAATGAATAAAGGTTAATGAACAGACAGGTATTGGTATGTACCTTTTCTCAGGCTGAGCAGTACAAATATGAAACCGGTAAGACAATGTGAGGCTGGAGCACGTTTCAAAACTGAAAAAAAGGAGGGGCTATGCATGAATGAAGGTTAACGGATAGACAGATATTGATATGTACCTTTCTTAAGTTGACAGAAGAAAAAAAAAAAACTAGCGCTGCACCCTGATATATAGCATATGCCTCGAGCACTCTCAAGAACTGGAAATAAAATGGCTACATTAATAAAGAAACTGAATGAACAGGTATCAATACATACCTTTCGCATTCAGCAGCAAAAACTAAAAAAACACAACTAAAACAAACTCTGGTGGCGTGAGACATAGTGGGCCGTCGAGCACTCTTACAACTTGGGAGAGATCTGCATTCATGCTGTTGATTGTGCCTGGACCCTTCTAGGAACACTACAAGGAAGTTAAGTGTAGTTGACAAAGAAATGAGGTCACGATTTAAACATACCTTGCTCTTTCTGCCCTGTCCCTCGCATGGCGTAGCCACTCTTTTATCTGGTGCTCTACTTCGTACCGTGTAGTTTTGACAAATTTTTTGTGAGAGTGAGTGGTACCTGAAATTTTAACAAAATCACAAAGACACACATTATCATAAAATCAAGCCCGAAGGGAAAGCAATAAAAACAACAAAAATAACAAGGTGGCAGAACCGGATACATTCCAAACTGATATTTGAACATTTCCTGAAGCCCTTAGCTGGCGAGTAGCAGGAGACAGGAGCAAGACATTATATATATGCATGAAACCAAGTATGCTTACGCAGGATGAGTTTTGGCAGGTTTAGGTCTCGCAAGGGTAATTTACCCTTTCTTCCTTCCCAACTGTACTGGCGTCCCAGTTCATTGCTGAGAACATACGACATTATCCTGCGAACTGCAACTTTTGTGGAGTTTCCCCCGAGCAGTGAAAGCTCCAGGATCTATAAGAATATAATTATTATTATTTTTATTATTATAGGGCAATGTTGAGCTAATGTACCAGACAAAGGGACCGAACAATTTTTTCTTGTAATTATGCCTAGTGCTCAATGTATTTTAAAGTGAAATAGTCACTCACTAACTGCTTCTCACGGTCTGGTGTTAGCTGCCCTTCAAACGTTTCGAATTCTTCTACAGAGCTGAGCGGGTTCTCTAGCAGCTTGGGAGCCTCAGTGAGGGAGTTTTGAAGAGGCATTAGGCTTGACAAGAGTTCCCCCTGTTGTTGTATCGCAAGGCGAAGTATATTGAAGTTCTTGAGCACCTGGTGCTGAAATTCTAAATACAGAACTAAATCAACTTCATATGACAAACAATGGAAGCCGAAAATGGTGTTCAAACCGAGATGTGGTTATACTTTGTCATCAAAATGCTCGACAGAGAAAAGGTTGTGTGTGTACCGTAAGATGGCATTGGCTGCTGTGCTCTGGGCACTTGCACAAGTGATGCACCTGCTAAAAGAAGAAAGTTATCAGAACCACCCAGATATGAGTTTTTTATATCCATGGTAGAGTATCGTGCAAGCCATAGCATTACCAGCTGCCGTAGAGTCCTGGAGACCTGTCAAAATAAAACTAGATGACTTACAAAGATTGCAAGCTGTATGTCGTCCCCACCTAGTTCAAACTGCCTCTCTTACATACCTTTGTGACTGCCGGTCACGTCCGCAGATACACCTGGTGAAGAAGAATTACAATACAATTAAAAGGTGAATGAATATAACTGAAGATGCACATATGACACAAACACATGAAACTGTAATGGATTTGAAAACTGAGTATCAGCCAGTGCAGAAAAAGTGCTCATCGCACCTTCATCAGACATACTTGATCTGCAAGACTGCACATCATCTATGTGGAGAAAATCAATGTTTGTATTAGTATTTCGCAAACAAAGGACTGCAAGGTATATTCAAACACAGAGACTTATGCAAATATAGATAAAGGGCCCACCTTGCCCGTCAAACTGCACTGAACGTGTGCTCTTTACCTCGGTACTCATAGCTCGTTGACCTGTGATAGGGACAGGCAGGTATATGCTTGCCATTGAACCGATAGCAGGAAATACCTACTTGAAAACCTTAATGGAGCTGACTCATCAGTGAACGACGACTGACTGGATGGACACCTAGAGTCAAGCTGCTTGCCTGCAAAACGCAGTGCGTTGTAAGGGTAACATATTTCGACGGCTGCATAGGTACAGTACCTGACTGTCTCTCACGGGAATTTGTGTGACACGGAGAATTAGAACACCCATCAGTGAGAGTTTTCTTTGCTGTAATTTACATAACAGCCGTCATGATTCCAGAGTGTCTGACAACGTGCCTGACCAAGTGCGAGCTGAATTACCTGCAATCTTTCTGCTGTGTGCAGAAGTGTCCAAAGGAACAGCAACAGGCAGCTTTCCTGTGATTTAAACTTGAAATCGCATCATTGGAGTTGGGCACCACAGTAATGAACACGGAAATGACTTACTTAGAAATTAATTTCTCTAAACCATATTGGCCTCGCAGTAACCAATTCTTGTTACAGTACGCACATACCTTTGGCTGCAAAATTCTGTGGGACAGGCGGAAAATCATAGTCGTCATCCTCATCACTGTACACCATTCTTGGACGCCTGATTCGCTTGGGGGGCAATCTGCTCTCGTTCAAGTCCGAATGATATTCTGCAGCGGGCAGCATCTTGCGTGCTTCTCCCCAGCTCACTAAATGATATCAAATATGCCTTAAATGTGTACTTATGCACACAGCAAATATTTACTGTGCAAGACCAGCTTACTGAATAGCCCTTTAACTTGAATTTCGATGTCGTCAGAATCTTCACCAGGAGGCAATCCTTTCTTTACTTTCTTATCAACGATGTGAGTGGGCAGGTTTGGCCACTTGCAAGTGTTTCCATGGATCCAAGAAACTGGTACAATCCCCACCTCGTCACGGTCAAGGAAATGAACTATTGCGAACGACATCTATAACAGATGTGAGTAGGTAAGGAGATCTTGTTTGAAATGCGGTACAGAACAGGCGCGGAACAATTACAACTTGGCTGGCAAGTTACAGAACCCTAGTATAAATGCACCATTGGCATTGCAACCATTTCTTGGTTGAAGGGCAATACAAGTATTTTTGTCACATTTTCTAGTGGCCATACCCTTAAAACTGGGCTTCGAGACACGACCTGAGTGCCTATTAGAGATGATGAAAACGGTTTGTGAAACAGATCACGCTTTTGTGCCAATTTGTGCCCTATCACACACATCTTCTCTGACTCCCGCATTGTAGCAAAGTTTTTTATATCAATCATGTCACCGTTCACCATACAGAAGCTGTCAGGGCCGCTTGTTGTGAGAGTGAACTGATTTGTCGTGAACTGATCATACTGTGGCAGGGTGGATAATGGATGAAGTGGGCCTCGGTTGTGTGAATTGCTAGGGCCCACTTTCTTGGGCTTCAAGGACGTTTTGATCACAGTCTGCTGATTTTCGCTAAATCTGTTGTACAGCTGTGCAAGCGTTGATGATGGCTTTCTGAGTAGCTTTTTGAGGATCTGCATGTTGTTTTCAAATGCAAATGCACTAAATGAATCAAGAGGACCATGATTCTTCGCATCATCTGCCTGATGTAGGAGACCGCGGACATTATAAGACACCAAATGGTCTCCATACAGCTCAGCAAACATCTGCACAAAATGCGACATCAATGTGGAGGCGTACTCATTCTGGGTGCGGCACAGTTCACTGTTCATGAGGATCATAGATGCACAGTGTAGTGTTAGAAAGTTCAGATAGTGGGGCTGTTGAAGAATACCCTCAAGGACGACAGGCCCTGTGTACAACAGGAAAAGACGAAACTCTGTCGCCTTCCATCTTTCCACCTCGTCAACTCCTCGTGGTTTCCGGGAAAATTCTCTTGGGATGTTTTTTTGTAGCGCAATGCTTTTAGCTGTTAGAGTATTCCTCTCAGTCGGGCCAAGTCTTACATCTAATGGCCCAGAAACCCAAAGTGAAATTAATTTTTTGACCACACCAAGACAAAGAAGGTGCATATAGTCTAGAGGTGCTGTCGTTATGATGTCAATAGGAAGGTCTGTTAGTATGGACACTCCGCGATGATGATCAGGGTCTTCTTGGTTGCGAAAGCTGTCATCCGTTCTCAACGATGCTGCTTCAGTGGAAAAGTATAACCTATTCACATCGTACTTTCCTTCATCCGTACACTTTGCACAGCCAGAAAAACCGGTGTGGCCTTTCGTGCAGTAAATGTACGAACGTGCGAGGGCGTCACAAATCATGCTGTCAAAGAGGATGTGTATCGTCGAGCCACGTACAGTGATTCCATCAGAAAGCAAGATGACCAGCTCATCGACAAATTTTTGAAGATAGTCGTTCGGACAGGACGGTTTTGAGGTGCCAGCGTAAGCCCCGACAACAAACGGTGGCACATCACACAATTCTTTGATTTTGCATTGGATTGGCCATAATTCCAATTTCGAGCTTTTAGAAAGTGGAAGCCCATCTACATTAAACATCAGAGACACCTGGTCTGGGATGTCAGCTGAAGTTTCAAATATATTTTTGATGCATTCAGCCAAACCAAAGTGGCAGTATTCGCCAGGTGGCATTTCAGTTATGTGTTTTGTGCTGCCTCTTGGGGTTTTTAAAAGGGTGCGTGCGTCACTCGGAAGTTCTCGAAAACAAACATGCTGCCGGAGAATTTTCAGAAGATTTGACACGGAGGTGTGGGGAATGTTGTCGCTGGCGGCCCATGTTCTTAAACTCGCAGACAAATCGCAGCAGCTTAGATTGTCCGTCGGTTCACTACTAGATCCATTAGTGCTGTCTGATAAATCGTCCCGATGAATTATCCCTGTCATCTCGACATTGTCTGTAGTCTGTGAAATTTCCGACACAATTTCTCGGGTTGCTGGTTCTTGCACGTCGTTGCTGTAGCTGCAGCTCGGCACCGGTTCAGAGCTCTCATAACGACGAGAAGTATGCGGCTTTTCACATAAACTTTCAGTTTCCATATGTTCTGGCTCCTCGCGTAGCACTGAAATTGCTCCACGGGCTTCTTCGGAAGCCCTGCGGTGCAGGTACTTTTGCTTGTACTTCGGCATTAGCGTTAGGGTTAACTTACATGTGCACGACCGAAGCCGCGAGCGCGATACGTAACAACAGTCCCAAATAAACGTTTGCAAAGAAACTACAAACCAATATTTACATGTGATCTGTCGTCGCTCATGATGCCGCAGGACAAGAAACACACACACGAGCAAAAACAGCGGGCGAAACCGCCTACGCGTGAAGCACCATGTTGAGCACAAACTCGGATACGGATATGGAATTGGATAGCGCTCGACGGACACCTGGCGGTCTCTTTGTTTCCGCCCAAACACATTAATGAAAATGGGCTGAATAAAATGGGAGTTCTTACCCAACCCTCAGAAACAAAAAATATGAACGTATTTCTTCAAGGAGAAACGGCATTCTTAAAAAAAAAAGCATTTAACGAGAAGGCTGTGACAGGCTAAAACCTTGGACTACATTCTGCCACTTCACGCGATCTCACCTTGTGACCTCTGTTCAATGCTCTGCCCAACATGATTATCAATGAACCGAAATCAAGTCATAACAGGTTTGAACACGTGAAAAATATGTATATTGTCTTATAGAAAAATGTTCTGTTTTGTACGTCTCCCAGAGCTCCCCGGGATGTAACAAACGGGATAAATCTCAATGTCACATTTTGGATATACCTGGGACATCTCCTAGACGTACAGGACGTTCGCGACGTTCGCGACATTTGTGGGACGTCTCCCGGATATTCCTGGTTTACTGGGAGACTATTATAGGTGATCGTCTCGGACATTGTATTTTTATTTGTGTGTTTGTGCTATAGGGCACACGCTCTTTTTTGTTTTTGTGGAACGAAAAAAGATGAAAAAGCTCGTCATTGCAAAAGGTTGCCGCATCGATTCATCGACGCATCATAAATCTTCCAATGTCGCGGTGGGTTGGTCCAGGTCTCCGAGAGGGCGAGGACGCTGCAGTTGGCCAGTACTGGGTCAGTCACTGTGTCGGTAACATGTGCGTTGGGGTTCTGTATCTTAAAGGGACTCTGATCAGAAGTGTAGGAGCTCTTTCGTACTTGCGGTCGATCAAGCACCCAAAAAGGACTCTACATCCGGGAATATCCATCCCGGCCCACCAACAAAACGACGTCGACACAACAGCTACTGACAACACACACAATTGGCTCAAACGCGCCACTTGGCCACGCAATACTATGTCAATTCCCTTCATGAAATGGCATTTATATGTTAACATGATTTTGCTACAGAGTCTCAAAAAGAAAAATATACCCTGCATTTAACACCTGCAGTACGCTCTAAAATCTGTACCTCTTAAAACACCCTTTGATAAGGTACATTTTTGCAAAAACGTACCCTTTATTTTATGCGGTTCGAAAGTGCATGAGCGGTACAGCACTTTTAAGGTACTGCCATCTAACAGGTATCCCCGTATAAAGGGTACAGCCGTCTAACAGGTGCAGTCATTTTAGAGGTACCGTCGTCTAAAAGGTACAACCGTCTAAGAGGTACAGCCGTCTAACAGGTACGCCAGTCTAAGAGGTACTGCCGTCTAACAGGTACGCCCGTCTAAGAGGTACATCCCTCTAACAGGTACGCCCGTCTAAGAGGTACATCCGTCTAAGAGGTACGCCCGTCTAAGAGGTACGCCCGTCTAAGAGGTACAGCCGTCTAAGAGGTACTGTCGTCTAAGGGGTACGCCCGTCTAAGGGGTACAGTTGTCCAAGAAGTATACAGTCCACACACAACGGGGAGGAACATGTTTGTGGTGACATAATCTGTACGTGACGTATCGCATACACAGCAAAATACACGACGCGCATCATATATTCTGCGTTTACGCTTTGGTATCAGTAGTGGTAATACACACTCGCCGAAGTGTGCATCTGTAACATACGCGAAGGTGACCAACGTGTTAGAAGCACATGCGGGACAAACACAAAAGGCGATCTAAATACTGAACCGCTCTTTATTTTACCTTCAGCGATTTCAGCAGCTCTGAAAGCCGTGGCTTTCTGTACAGCTTCGAGAATTCGTTGTCACCCACAACATATATTTGCAGGAGGCCTAGCAACTGGCCAAAAGCAGCAGGGTATGTCACGTTTATAACGTAGTAAACTGTCAAGCAGCAGAGCAGCGCAAACTCAAGCATGCACGACGGTTCCAGCTGCACAGCCTCTTCGTCACTACACCAAACAAGGCTCTCCTGTCCGAAAAAGAGTTTCAGTCCCAGAGAGACTACCTCTTGGGGGACGATCTGGAGAGGAACGCCGCAATTAGTTCGTGTTTGTGCCTTCCAAAAGGATTGTCTCAAACAAAGGAAGCAGTCCACATACCGTTGATATCAGGTCATACTTCGATTTTTTTGGACGTAAGAATACGTCCACACCGACGAACGCCGGCGATTCTTTTTCCTTCGTGGCTGAAAAAGCCGCCAGGATGTTGGTCATCTCCACCATTGCTTGATCAAAGCTTTTGCGGAATCTCACGTCGAATTCCGGTATCAGCTGAGAAACAAATGAAGTTTAGATATTAGAGATAAAACTACACTGTCGGCTTGAGCAGTAACAACACAGCAAAACTGAACTGATCATTTCGCTTGATTTATTTCGATCGTATGAATAATTAGTGTTGACAAACTACATTACTAACATGACAAACTACATCGCTCCATCGCTACGCCGTTAAGTGAAGACGTCATTCTGACCCATAGGTGTTTTGCCGACTGGCTACTCTTGGTGCATGGCTTTCCAGCAAAGCAATGTATCAAGGCGATCAGATTTCGCTCCACTGTAGAATTATAATTTTATTCCTTACGCGGAGAGCAGGATTCGAAAGAACCTATTGCAGGTGGCTATGCCATGGGGTAGTAGTCTTCGTTAATTGACTGAAGGGAGGTACATTGGCGCGCGGACTTGTCTCAACCAGCGGAGCGCGTATTATCGGGAGCAGATACGCAGCTGGAAGGAGGTTGGGACGTTTAATCATCTGCCGTGAATAAAACCATCATAGTTGTAAATCAACAGCTAATCTTTATCTCCGAGTCCGTGAGATGTACATGCATTATCTGACTGCATCGAACCCTTTGGGGCGTTACTTGAACGCAAGAACTGCTGAAAGCAGCGGAAAGCACAATAAGATTTTGCGCAAGAGGTACTGCTTTATACGGTACAAGACACGGTACCTCATAAACTTACCGTGTACCCCATAAATATGCTTGTACCTCATACATACAAAGCAAAATCCTTTGTCTAGCCCAGTACCTCTTAAATCAACTGCGGAAAAGCACTGATGTACCTGATATTTACCAGAAACAGCTCGATATAAGGTACGTTATAAGCTACCGTTTTTAGAGTGTAGGTTTTGTGATTAGCTTTCAATTTGAGCACGGTGCTCCGTATGGTTCCGTATCCGGCCAGCTGTCATGGCTGTCATGGTGTTGGAGCTATCTGAAGCCTCCTTTGTCTAGCCCAGTACCTCTTAAATCAACTGCGGAAAAGCACTGATGTACCTGATATTTACCAGAAACAGCTCGATATAAGGTACGTTATTATCTACCGATTTTAGAGTGTAGGTTTTGCGATTAGCTTTCAATTTGAGCAGGGTGCTCCGTATGGTTCCGTATCCGGCCAGCTGTCATGGCTGTCATGGTGTTGGAGCTATCTGAAGAATTTCGAGCTTGTTGTTCGCCATATTTTGAACGGTTCACCTATCATTGCGGCGTACTGTTATTGATATGCTGCGAAGCAACGAACTGCAAGGGCGTTACACTCGTTTCAGCGAAATTCTGTCTGCTACATCTCAAAGGAGCATCGGGACCTGATGATGCAGTGCAAAATTTGCGGTTGAATGCATCGAACCGTCATCTAAAGAAACCAGTGTTTTCTCGTGCGGTCCTAAATGAAAGGTAGTTTTAACAAGGTTAGTATATTTATTTTTCAGTTCCAAGTCTACACACTGAAAACCATGTAAGTGCATCTGGGAACCTATTCTTGTCAAATGTAATCGACCTGGATTACTTTGTGTTACGCCTGTGATTGGTCGCTACGTGGAGAAGGCGTGAAGAACAGAGGTGAATGTCACGCGCCCTCAATTGCAGGATCAAGAGCTCGACTATCCGTTGAGGTCTCTTTAAACTGCATTGAAACTGACCTCTGTTCTCACATCACATGTTCACATCGACCTGGATTACTGAAAGCGACGTCGATATAGACGAGAATGCGGCCCTGATCATTGTAGTGCACGCAAGTTCGGAGTGCATATAAAGAGTGCCCCAGTGAGATTTGTTGCTGTTGTGTGAGAGGTAGGTTTTCTTATACGTCCCACAGAACCCTCCGCTTTATAAACTCAGCTGTGCTTTATGTAACGCTTCTGGTTTCTTACTAGGCTATGCCGATCTGGAGCATTGTGATGATGGATGGTCGTGGTGGCTGCACCTTTGCTTTCGAATGATGAGACAGTCATTCCACACTGTGTTTACTAGCGTGGTATAGAGTCTAACAAGTCCGACAGACCTGAACTGCTTTTTTGCACCAAGGTTTGAAATGTACGTATATGCTACATTGGTTTCACATATCCCCACCACACATTGAATGTATTGTACATACCTAGTGTGGCCAACTCGACACCAGCCACAATATGCCAACAACTGCTTCTGCCTTTTCTTCAAATGCCACAATTTAATTGAAGTGTCAGGTTTTCGTTGGGTGCTATGCTATGGCCAGATATAGTTTTTGCTTTCGTTCTAGAGTTCTTTTGTTTCAGAAGAATAGTCACTGTGAAGTTTGTTTTTGGAGATATTAAGGGAACCAATACCAAACACTTTTATTTAAGAGCATGCCTTATGCATCTACATTTTAATGGAGAAATGTTTTACGTGCATGACAGACCACTCAACAGCAATGAACACTCGTGGTGAAAGTGGTTACAAAAAATGCTTTACAATGCCCTGATCCATCCTCACCTTACATACTGTTACGTTGTTTGACTCCACTGAAATCTATTGGAGTAAAATTAAGTGGATTCAAGCAAACGACACCATGGAAATAAAATTGTCGACTGAATCTTGCACTTCGTGTTCCATTGATGTAGTAGTATGCAAAGGCATGACAAGGGCGCATGGTCAAGTAGGCCGACTTCAGGTTACACATTAATCTGCATTGTCTCTTGCTGGTCTAGTCACATTAATTGCTGGTTTCACATAAATCAACTCCAATAATGATTTATAGTAAGCAGAAGCATGCACCACCATGCATTCAGCGTTTCTTCCAACTCTAACCAGATGCTTTCTGTTCCCGTTGAGGGATCATCCTGAGCTCTATCAGGCGCATATCCGGGTATGATCAGAGAAATGGCGATTTTTTATCCTGTTACATTTACCTTGTAGTTCAGGACCGATTCAGTCCCGGAATAATCTGCCGGAATAGATCCTGATGTGCCGTTCCGAAATAATTCCTGATAATCATTCCCGCCCAGTTTTGGATTTATTCTGGAATAAGGTATGAGCGAAGAACCTGATTGGGTTCCGATTTATGAATTCCCGTATGGGATACTTCGAGGCCTCGTCACTCCCCTGGCTTCAGGCCGCTGGACAACTGACATTCTCCGGGGGGAGGGGGGGGGGTTACATTGGATAGACGAGCGGTCTGTCTGTCTGTCTGTCTGTCTGTCTGTGCATTCACCCCGTTTATGGTGAGAAGAGTTGATCCAGCGCTCGCCTTCTGTATGCCACGGAACACTTGTCGTCGACAGGCTCCATTAATTTATCGCTACTCAAAGTTTCGTTTACTGCTCAGCGGCGTTACCACTGGAGACAAGTCGATTCTCTCAGATGCTGTCACTGCGGGGCTGTAGAAGATCTAGGGCACATTCTTCTTCACTGCCCACGCTACCATCATTCTTGAATCGAACTCTTCGGATCTCTCAAACTTCCTTTGTTCCTTGCCAAATCCAGCCAACCAACGCCCTGCCCTCAAAGCTCTTTTCCCGTTTTTGCCCGCCATAGGAGTTCGATCCTTATTATGAAGGGACTGATTATTTCATTCCCACATCACCACCAGCAATAGGGTGGAGTATCGGCCATTGTGGTGAAGCTATATATTTTACGGTTGCAAAATACAATAATATCTTCGCTTCATGCCGCCACGAATATGTCGGCAAGCGCCAAAATGAAATGTAAACAATGTCACATGTCCTCAACATGATATTGCCTATGACGTGTGATCACGACAAGATGACTGTTTTATGAAAAGCACCCTCTTGAGGGCAGTTAAGAAAATGACGGGTTTCTGTCACCCCTGTGGTGATAGGGGAAAGTGTTTTCCTGGTTACTGATGATGAAATTAATTTCCAGATTCATTCATCCTTCCACCTCTTGGTATGTCTGCTATGAAACCATGACAACATATAACAGCAATCCATTTACTTATTCAACAATGATTCATCAAGACACGAAGCTTGGTGTTTTCAATTTTGGTGTCTTTGCATTTCCACTTCGGTATCTGAGTACTTGACGGAACAGGATAGACAGGATAGGTTCTTAAACTGAAGTAAAAAGTGAACATTTGAAACTGTATTTAAGAGGGCATACCACCCCCTGTTTTCTATGTGAACTTCGCATAGGTTTTGTGGCTGAACTACGAGACAGATCGGAATGCGGAAAGTTTCATTGGAAAGGTGACGTCAAGATCTCTTAACTCTGGGAACTGAAATATCGCTGTAGCGTTGTAATTTTTTTTACGGACCCCTGAAGGTGGGAAGCCCTCTGTTTTCTATGTGAACTTCACATAAGTTTTGTCGCCGAATTATGAGACAGATCGGAATGCGGAAACTTTCATTGGAAAGGTGACGTCAAGATCTCTTAACTCTGGGAACTGAAATATCGCTCTAGCGTTGTAATTTTTTTTAAATGGGGTAAGTGGGGTAAAAGTGGGGTAGTGTCCCGTGGCTACCACGGGGAAACATCCCATGTCATCATCACTTCCTCATTTATTGTTGTTGTTGTTTTAAAAAAAAGAAAAAGAAACGAATTTTGTCGCTACAGCTTCAAAAAATCCAAATAAATAAATAAAAGCAAATAATACAATCCGCTTCTGAAGTTAACTGGGGACACGTTTCAGGATTCAAATGACCCGTCTTTTGTGTGTTTTTAGCATTCTGTTTTCCCGAAAAAGAATTAAAAGTGAGTACAGGCATGGATCCAAGGCGCATTTACCACTGATTCCGGAAGATGGCGCCGTCCGCTCGCAGCGCCCGAACGTACTCCGCTTGTAAACCTCCGCGTATTGCGCAGCAGCTGATCGGCGTCCGTGGTTTCGGTTCGTCCTGAAGTGACCAATTCGTGGCTAAGTTACGCCTTTTTTTTCACTTTCTTGTCCTATTCATTTGCTCTCTGTCCTTGTGTGTTTCTGCGTGTTCATAGTATTTACCCATTATGGCTCGAAGTCACGTCTACGGACAACGGAAACGTAAGAAGGAGGACTTTGCGAATGTACGTGGTAGAGGCAGGCATGTGACGGAACCTGTGGATTTGAGAGATCTTGGTAATGCAGGATGCTCCAGCCGTGCTGTTCCGAGTGATCGTTGCACTTCGACGACTCCACATCGCGCAGATGCCCTTGTAGGCTCAACCTTTGGTGGTAGTGTTGTTCCTCAAACTGTAAGTGATGCCGGTCGGAATGCTTGTTTCGCTTCGAGCACAAGCGAAATTCGTCCTTCAAATTCGTCATTTGCTGATTCAGCTGGGGTAGATAATGTAGTTCAGGTTGTGACGAGCTTGCAGGTTCCAGAGCAAGTGCCGTTCCAACCACTGCCGCTGTTACACCCAGTCGATCTCCATCTTTCGATACTGGCAATGTTCACCAGACACAGAGTCAGCGCACAAGCAGTGTGAATGGTCGGCGTGTAGTGGAGACTTATCACTTCTTCTCGTCTTTGCAAAGTTTGTCGCTACATAGTCCGTTTGGTTGCGGCCTGGCTGACATGGAAATTGTATCAGAACAAAGGCGAGGTATGTGCAGCTCTTTTAGTTTGAAGTGCAGGATGTGTCAGAGGAGTCACAACGGAGGCACCAGTTGATGAACTTGTTCAACAACGCATGGACGTCAATTCCTCAGCAGTGAACGGTATCGTGTCTATAGGTTCTGGTTTCTCAGGCCTTCTCGAGCTCCTAGGTGCTCTGGACATACCCGGCATGGCTAGTAGCACATACAGTAAGTATCAGGATACTGTTGCTAATGGAATCGACAAAACAGCTTGGGAAGAAATAAGAAAAGCAGGCATTGATGAAGCTTGGTTAGCTAGGGAGGCTGGGGACGTCGATGCTGACGGTTCTCCTATAATTACGGTCGTTGCCGATGGTGCTTGGTGCAAACGTTCATACAAGAACAAGTACGGCGCTCTTTCTGGCTTGGTAAGTAAATATCGTTATCTACACTAAATAAAGGTGCCCGAAAAAGAAGGATTTATCTTGCACACCGCTTGGCAGACGGGATATACAGGAAGTCTGTGCCCACCATATGCGGAAAGAACACTATGAGCATTTATTTGGAGAAAAAAGTTGACCCCTGTGGTGCTATTAGTGGCACTGCTGTCTTTTGGTAAACACACTTACTTGAGTAGTATACATCCTGTGCATGAGTTTGTGCGATACGCATACAGATGCATAATTCCTGGAAACATTGTCATTGCGGGTAGAGTTTTGTGGACTACAATCCTGACATTTTTTTTTTCGTTTTTGCAGGCTGTAATTGTTGGGTACCGCACCAGTACTGTTCCTAGGCGTTCGGAACAAATTTTGTACACTGTGCGCAAGTTGCAAGGCAGGGTCGAGCCCAAAAAAGCATCTGTACTTCAAGAACTGGGCCAGCTCTACCAGTATGGAGAAGGATATCGTCGTTCAAGGCTTCAGGCGCAGCATTGAGTTGCACGGGGGTAAAGTACTTGCAGTTGATCGCTGAGGTGATTCGAGCACATACAAGTCAATTCTTGAAGCTGCACCGTACCAGCATCAGGTAGTTCAGAAGAGAGAATGTCGCAACCACCTTCTTCGAAACTATGTAAGTCGTCTTCGAGATATTGCTTTGGCAAAGAGAACAACCCACATTCCCCCATCGCTGAAGAAGCTACTTCTGGATAATGCTGTTCGACTAAGAGTTGGAGTTGCTAGGGCTATTCACTATCGCAAAGAGCAGGCTGAGTTCAGCAAGCACGATCAGATTCGGAACCCGGTGGCTGATGTCCGTAATGGGCCACTCCATGTGTCGGCGACCACGTAAAATGTGCGGGTTACTTTTGCAGTGGTCCAAAAGAAGGGGAAGTCAATCACGTCCCAGAGCTCAGGAAATGCGGACTTTTCAATGAAATCCTTGTAGCGATGAGTCGTTTGGCAAACAATGGTAGCAGCTTGATCCTTGATGTTAACAATAATGCTCCAGAACATTTCAATTCTCTCGTTGCAAAGTTTTCTGGCGGGAAAAGAATAAACTTTTCCCAGAGGGGATCATTCGGAATGCGGGCTTCAGGGGCTGTCGTGTCTTTCAACTCTAAGCAGTACCATCATGCTGTACATAAGGCAGTGTACAACACGAGCCCTGGGAAGTATGCAAAAGTTATGCTGAAGCGTAAAGCAGCTGTTCGTGCTGCTTGCATAAGGCATCGGAGTTCTGGGGCTGCTCGCTGTAAGCGTTCACTTGAAGGTGCGCCTTGCAAGCGTGCTTCCAGCGACAACCACTATGGTTCCATAGTGTATGCCCCAGACATGAACCACGATGACTATGTTGAAGCTGCTGCGGCGTACAAGGATTCCCTTGTGCTCTCCCAACCAGATGCAGAGCAGCTCGAGGCTGATACTCGAGGTCAAGAAGGGAGAACTTTGTGGATGCAGGAGAGGCGAAAGCGACTCACCGCTTCTAATTTTGGCAAGGTATGCAAGATGCGAGATGCAACGAGCAGTGCAAGTACTGTTCGTTCCTTGCTCTATGGTCATTTTGACACTGAGGCTCTCCGATATGGTCGCGACACTGAGCCCATTGCAACTGCTAAGCTGCAGGATGAATTAGGGGTGACTGTTTCACCATGCGGCCTTTTTGTTGATCGGGAGTTTGCATACCTTGCTGCAACACCTGATGGGCTTGTCGGTGTCATGATACTGTCGTGGAAGTGAAGTGCCCTTATTCGGCTCGGTCCCTTACCCCTGTGGAGGGGTGTGAGGCCATCATGGTATTCTACCTTGGGTTGAGTGTATGAAAATATAGCAAAGCTGTCCCCAAACCGTCGTTCTTCCCAGGCATTGTTGAAACACGTCCACACGTTGATGCTATATGTGTGAGGCCATCATGGTATTCTACCTTGGCTTGAGTGCATGAAAATATTACAAAGCTGTCCCCAAACCGTCGTTCTTCCCAGGCATTGTTGAAACACGTCCACACGTTGATGCTATATGTGTGAGGCCATCATGGTATTCTACCTTGGCTTGAGTGTATGAAAATATTGCAAAGCTGTCCCCAAACCGTCGTTCTTCCCAGGCATTGTTGAAACACGTCCACACGTTGATGCTATATGTGTGAGGCCATCATGGTATTCTACCTTGGCTTGATTGTATGAAAATATAGCAAAGCTGTCACCAAACCGTCGTTCTTCCCAGGCATTGTTGAAACACGTCCACACGTTGATGCTATATATGTGAGGCCATCATGGTATTCTACCTTGGTTTGAGTGTATGAAAATTGTGGAAACAAACATCAATTATGTTCCTAGCACCTTTGAAGCTCCACCAGCCTGTTTAGATGTCGACATCCTGAGTGTGAATCCATTTTGATATTTTGACAAGGTCGGTAAGTATCATAATTGTGCAGAGCTGTCTCCCAACTGTCGCCAGTTCCCCGCATTGTTGAGCACGAGCAAAAACCCAACATGTCGCTCTGCGTTACGTCCTCTTGCCATCTTGCCTTTACAAGGGTGTCATTTCAACATATGAAAATTGCCTTTTCAGATTCAGGTTTCCAGTACTACTGCAGATATGATGGCCAGACGCCCAAAGGTCAAACTTCCTAAGTGCCACTGTCTTTATCTGTCATTTGAAAATTTCCCACTATCTCCCTGATTATGAAGCACCTGCCCTTGTCAGTGTTGTACCTGTTTCAGCTTTATGTGGCCAATGATGAATGGTGCCCTGTTGGACATTTTTTTTTTCGATAAACACACACTCTGAGGCCTTAGCTGCCAACTGACAAGCATGGCAAAAGCAACTATCAGTTGCTACTTCATTGCTCAGAAAGCAAACTCGTTGCTGAGTAACACGTTCCAAGTTTTTACTATTCCCATATTATGAATCTGGCTCTGTCCACCAGGATGCTATATGTTGATGCCGTATGTGCGAGACCTTCATGTCCAACCTGCGCCTACATGCAGCGGACTGTACGGTACTTCATTATGTGTTTATGCCACATCGCCAATGATGAAATGTGCTCTGTTGGATACTGTATCCACGAATGAACATTCTGAGGCTACAAGCATGAGCTGATACGCATAAGTAATGCAGAAAACGTGACGATGTATACATGCTGCGTTCTTCAATAAAATATCTCCAATCTACCAATAGTGAACACATGCTACTGATTTCTTTTTAATCTTTCGGGTGCTGGCTGTCTAGGATTTTCTGCCTCCAGGAATCTGTGAACCAGTGGTTACTAACAATGGCTATTGGTCACCTTGACCAGATTTCATCTGAAGAAAACCTTGAGTCCGGGGGAACACTGCAAACACACCTGTACGGAGCACAATACGAATTTGAGGAGAAATACATTTTTCCCTTGAAAAGCTTGCTATGAAGCATAATATATTTTATTAACCAAAACATATCGCACGATTTGCACCCGTAGGAAAATACCCAGCCATCTCATTCAGGCTACAGTGGGCATCAGTGACTCGCACTCATAGTGGCAAGCAACGCAGTAGTCTTTCAATTTCAAGTTTCACACGCATTATCATGCACCACCTCGCTGTGTTTAGTGTTTCTGCTCCAGGAAATATCACGGGGAGGGGGGCATATGTGCCCTGGACCAACTTCTAAGGAAACTACTGGTCTCAGGATGCCTAGGGTAACGAGCAGACAGCCCAGCCGGAAGCTGGCAGACGGCATGGAGCCATTACAAAATCGCCATTGGAATGATGATAGTTGTTTACAAAATTTTATCGGGCAGGTCTTGCGTAAGATGTGGCCCGTTTGTACACTAATCATGGGGCAAAGTATGCGAGTGCAGGAGGGACAGGTTACCAAAAGCTTTGGCTACGTTGCTGCTGCTGACAGAAGTGAGCATAGGATTGGGGATAAGATGACGTGGTTGTTATAATACAGCAGGTAATGGTGGTAACATCGTTCTGTGTCGTCATGACATGGCGGCTAAAATGGTGAGCGTTCACCACGGTGAGCGCACAGGCCTGCATGCACTCGTGGGGTGTCCCTTAGCACGACATTTTCCACACGACTCCAATGGCTTGAGTACGATGCCACGACGCGGACCCGGTACTTTCAGCCATGGTCCATAGCGTTTCACGAGGGCTGTGCGGAGGATGCCTGCTAGGCACGATAACCCCCGTCCCCTCGAAATGTGATAGCCATCCCGTGAAAGCATCCCCTCTTTCACCTCCTTGTTCCTGGCAAAGACCTTGTGCTGGAAAAGATATTTGAACATATACAGTGAACCCTCGTTAATATGACCCCCGATAATCTGACATACGCGCTTTACGACCATACTGCTGGGGAACAATTTAGTGAAACCTCTGCAAATCCCCCCGTTAATATGACAATTCCGCATTATGACCAAAATTTTCGGGAACGACCATGGTCATAATAACGAGGGTTCACTGTATACGGAATGTTTTTGCAAACAGCACTTCACAAAGACAGCAATACAAATAAACCGGAATTCCTGGTAGGCATGTGCCAGTACTTCGTACGCATTTTATTTTCGGAAAAATTGCGCGATAAAAAGCAACTGGAAACTAGCTTTGTGATACTTGAATTACAAACAGGTACCGCATCAAGACCAGCACCTGTTTGTAACTCAAGCACCAGAATGGTAGCCCCAGTTACTTTTTGTCGCACTGTTTTTCCAAAACTAACGAGCATACTGTATAAAATACCTGCCATGACCACCAGGAAGTTCCAGAGTTAGCGTTCGAGAAGCGACTACTCACGTCAATGCTCAACACCGTAGCGTCACCGGCACGGACAGCTGGAATCGTGCGCAGCATCGCGTTATATCCCTGAATTGTGCCATAAAGTTCAGGCCGCCTTGTCTGTGGCATCAGCTTATACAGGAATATATGCTCCGCGTAGCCTTTCGCCACCTCAACGGTATCCTGTGAAAGAAGACAATTCATGGAAATGAATCTTCCCTGGCGTGTCAGAGGAAATGGGTTTTAGCAGCACAGAGATTGAAATCCTTGCAATCTGTACTTACTTAGACTTCCCGCAAAAGAGGTGCGGCACTCTTCCCATCCTGGATATCGTTGCCACCGATATACATGACGATCCAGTCTACTGCTAGGTGCAGTCGATGGATTTTTTCTCTCAGACGGGCCGCTGTAGCTCCGGGATAGCTAAAAGTGACGATTTCCACGTCAGCGTCCACGAACAACCTGTCGCGCGTCATAAACTTCAGCTGGCTACTGCCAACCAACGCGCCTTTCATCGTTTACGTTTCTCTGGGATCACAATGCGTGATGCGGCGAACTGCAAAGTCAGCTGAACGCTAAACAAGTAAATCTCAGAAGAAGCTGCAAGGGAGAACCATGCGTGCGTCTGTGCCGTGCGCGAGACGCAGTTGGCGCCGTTGCGCAGTCCTCCTCTTCACGGCTGTCTGGTTGTCTGCTCGCTGAGGGCGACGCGACGACCAAGCCTTTGGCAGCCCGCTCGTGCAGACGCGGATGTTCTGTGACGGGGCCCACACAACAAACCCACCGCATGCAAAAATATCAAAATCAAATGCGTTTGTGGCGTTTTGCACATTGGTTTAGGGCCTTATGGACCAGCCAAACCAAATATATTGCGATGAGCGTGAGGGTGGGGACGTTTGCCACAAGATTTTGCGGCACGCTACCCAAACCCGGATTTATTTGTCATTAGCATTCTGCATGTATTCCTAAGAATCCTTCGCTGTAGTGGGACGATCATATGTTTAAACACTACAAACAACACATTATTTATCGAGTGGTCAAAAGCTTCCTTTTATGAACTGTATATGCACCGCGGAAAGGATGGAAATTCGCCTGCAATATCTGACGGTGAAAACGAAATCGTAGTTCGATTGCCGCGGAAATAAACACTTTCTTTTATTTTCGAATCGGATAGTCCGCAATTGATGCAAACTACACTATGATAAACAGTCGCGTCCGAAATATCGAATATTCAGACAAACAATTCAACACGTCAGCCTGAAGAGACTGGAAGACAGGTTGCTTTATCTTGGAATTATGAATTTTTTATCGTGGTTGAGGAAGGCCCGGCTAGCATTAAACCCCATAAAAAAGTAACAATAATTCAGTGAAGGAAGTAACAAATTGACACCTGCCGTCTGCACGCACACTGTATCACGAAATTGGCCAAATCCGGCGGCCATTTACTCAAAATCGCCGCCAAAATTTTGGCACGATTTTCGCCCCTTTTTTTTCGCCCCTTCTCAAGAGGCGACTACAGTGCCAAAACGCGCATGACCTGTGCATACGTGCACTGTTTGGTTTGTTTGATAGCTGAAGAAACTCAGGACGGGGGACAAGACAGCGGTTTCTATAGAAAAGCGCTATCACGCATTTTGTTTTCCCAATTGTTAGCGTAAGCCAGAGGGACACTTGGTAGTTGGACAAAATGGGCATTTGGACCGTATGACTTGCAACTCATTATTTGAGGGTGAAATTCATACACGACCCCTACCTCCTCTCACAAGACAGGCCACCCGCGCTCTACCAGAAAATGAAATCCGCACCCAACCGGACCCGACCAGCAGGGGCTGCGGCGCCTTTGTTTACTTATTATTTGGTATGATCTTTTTTCTTCGTTGTTGTTGCTGTAGCCGTTGCTTGTTCGTGGCCGACCCGCAGCAGTGCTTGTGCCAAGAACGCTGCCCGCAACAGCCTCGCAACCCGCGCGGGTGTCAATAATATCACCCGCAACCGACCCACTACCCGCGGGAAATTCCAAACCGGGATCCGCACCGCACCGCACCGCACCGCCTGAAACCTCCGCACTTCGGCTTTCCTCTTGATCAGCGTCTCACTCTGCTTCACGGAGAGAGCGGTGTCGTGTGTACGCGGTTGCTTCTCTCTGGCTTTGTTGAAGGACGCTCCTTCTGCTGTCCAAACGCGCCCACCACGCCTGTGGGCCCCAACATGTGTGAGTACATACGTCTGGAATTTGGAGTAGCAAGCCGTAGCCATCTGGCTGGCATCTCCTAACCCCTATGAAGAAGAAGAACCGAGACCCGTTACACGAAATAGGCATGAAAATGGACACAAAAATTCAGCTGTCGAGTCTCATGAAGTCTGTTGACGTACATGCCGCACCATGGTATGTGTTGTCGAGTCCGAACCTGGCACGGGCACGTGCGAAAAACGTAAAGCCCGGCCCGACAAGGCCCGCGCAATGCTCTAAAGGGGAGTGCGAAACCATATCGAACTTTGCTAGCAGTCCTGTGCGAGCGCACAAGCCTTGAGTTCTACTATGAAATAATGCGAGCCGATTGAGGGAGCACTTTCACGACACCAATCGACAGCAACGAACGCCATGGTTCAACAGCATAAATGTCACTGGCAAGAAAAGCGGGGATGTTTTGCAACGGGATGTTGCACTGTCATATGACCGTCGACAACCCCACGTCCTTTCTGGATACCGTTGCCTCTGACAAAAATCGCTATTCAGCTCAACTGGAGAACCCCGACACTCTCAGGGACACGTGATCCTGTGACACCACGAAAACTGAAAACTACGATCACCATATCACGAATAGACACCTCCACGGACAGTCTCTGCGTATCGGGTGAAAAGCTTTAGCCCGCTGCTACCGATCAGAGCAATCTTCATCCACGAGAAAGCGAGGTGGTAACGGCGGTACGCGACAGTCACACGGCATGTTCGAGAAATGCCAGTAAAACGTACACACCAAACAGCAAACGCGAGACAACCAAATCCACCGCGCAAAAGCAAATCGGGGAAAGGAGGAAATCTAAAAATAAAGGAAACACAACCCAGCTCATAGGTCTCCGCCTGTCACGTGGGCTTGTCGTGTCCTCCAATCAGAGACGCTATGGACTTCTTACAAAGTCGGAGGAGTAAGAAGGCCGCGCGTGTGGCGCCATCTATCGCAGAAAAAAGTTCATTTTTGAGTTAAGACCTATGTGATATGTCCTCTTAAAGCAAAGTACAAGTAATCAGTAATATACTTGAAGTAGTACCGGAATACTTAGTACTTCAATACTGCCATCGCTGGCAGGAACAATAGCGCCATCTGCCGGCAACTTTAATAGTAATAACTGGGAGTCGATTTATATGTAAGGTGAGTCCGTCCACATGGACCACTTTCTTTTCGCATTACCCGCTACCTGCAGTTACCCAATGTCCTGACGCGATTGATGTGACTGGAGAGTGGCAGTCGCTGCTCTGCCGCGGCCCTGTGAGAAGCATCGCTTCCAGCCGATTCCCACGAATGCCTGACGCACGTTGTACCGTTCCGTGACGCACCGCTGGAGGTCTTCCACGACAGAACCGGCGTTTTTTGTTCAGCTTCATCACACTGCTGAATTTCGATTGCTAAAAATGTTTAACACACAACGGAGCTATTGCGTATCTGAAGCATCGACGTTGCAAGCTTTCAAAAGAACATGAAGTTTGTATAGGTTCACCGTTCCCTTAACAGGCATCTAATTCATATGGCCTGTGTGAAATTCAAGAAAGAAAGAAAAAGCAGGTTACCTGACGTATGTTATTTGAGCGTCGTTCTTCCAGACACCGACAATTTGGACTTGCAAGTTTTGATCAGCTTCGACGTGCAACAAATTATAGATGTCTCTTCTCAGTTTTATACTTTAACAAAGTTCAACGCCGGGCATTTCAGATCAACCTTTCGCTTGCAATACCAGGTCATTCGTTGTTCTCCAGTAGTCCTGCCCTCAGAGACAGGTTCCTTACTTGATGACAACGTGCACGTTACAGATCCGGCTTCACGGTCCTGATCGTTTGGTGTCCGTTTTGGTGCACCATTTCCTCGGTCATGCCGTCCGGCGGTTCACCGATACCGTTGACTCCACTAGGGGAGCACAAGTTCCTTCTGCACTTTTCACAGCTTGCATGGGTGCTGTCAGACGCGTACGCGAAATGTCCCTGGACGCTGACGTCTCGCTCTGGGAAGCCAGTGATTTCTACGCCGCACTCATGGAAGCCCTGATGGTTCCCTCCCTGCCTAGTGCCGTGGCTGATCTTTCCAGGAGTGCCTCGCGACTTATCACGGCTGGCTGGTTGGGCACTCGTCGAGCGAGTCTCCAATGGAAGGTACTTCATGGCATACTGTCGCTCCGTGAGCTTTTGCACCGCTTCCATATCTATGGCACGGATCACTGCCCGTCTTGTGGCATCTCGGAGTAGCTGGAACACTGCTTCCTTCAGCGTCGGATTCCGCTGCTACTGTGGAGCAGAGTGGCGGATGTTTTTGAGCTTCCAGGAGTCGAATGGGCCCAGTAAGGTTCATAGCACCGTTGCCGATTGCAGCAAGAGATCAGAAACATGTAGCATGTCCTACTGCGGAAATACATTTCCAAATTTGGGTTCGCCGGTGCCGGTTAGCCCTTGGTGATCCCAATTGCGTGATTGGTGAAAAAATATGTGTACCTTGGGTGCTTGCGCATACTGAATACTGAATGCCGAAAAATGCTAAATAACCACCGGAGATTTTGTGTATCTGAGGCATCGACGTTGCGAGCTTTCAGAATACATAAAACAGATTCTCGTGGTCCCCTACTCTACATACAGTTTGTAAACACCGTTTTTCAGCCAGCCTCATAACCAACGCTGTTGCAGCATCTGTGTACAGCCCATGCTAGAAAGGAGGAAAATGATACGAGGTTGGGAGCACACGACACGTGCGCTTTCCTGCTGTCTGGCTTCGGCGGTCAACACTTTTTAACATGCTCCCGCTGGTAGACGGCGCTGCGATTTCGATATGACGGCGTCCACGGGAAACTGTGTGAAGCCCACTTCACTCACTTCACAGACATCTAAAGGATACGACGTATGCCCGCGTTGAACCTAAGCAGGGCGCGAAGGATGCTTCGGATAGTTTTGTATAGATCACGGATGTTTAGGAACGGAAAACGACGTTTTAAGCACATAAAGAAGGCAGTGAAAGTCTTGTAATAGGCACATATAGGCACAATCAATCTGTTTTCTAGACACGATTACGTATGGGTAGACTCAGCACTTTATATCTTGCCAACGTCACTAAGCATGAATTTTTTACTCATTTCGCATTTATTTGGTCTCGTAAACGTAAGGAACACACTGCGCGACGTAACACGTTTGATATATAAGCTATGCACAGCGAGAAATGTTATGGTAACAGTAGCACACCAGCATAATTTCTAAGTTCGCGGGATCAAGGCTGTGGCTCTTTTCACTTAGAATCAGTTTGTAGGCCGAAAACGATCGCTCAACGTTCACTGATGTCACTAGAGCACACTTATAGTTGGGAACATTCGACGATTTTACACCTTCCGGGATCAGTGAATGTTCACTGCATTTTAAACCTTGGCTACTTCTCTTAGAACAGCAAAGCTGCTCTTTTTGTCCAACACGGACTGAAGCTTTATAAAACTTTCGCAGTAGTGGGGCCAGTGGGCTCTGCAGCAAACCTTTCCTCCGCAACCTAAATGAGCTCAATGCTTTGGGTGAGCATGGCTCCAGATGTCTCCAGTTTCCAGATTGTGTCTGCCAATAATGTGAAATGGGTAGATAAATAGGCAAGGTCATCTTCAATTCCCTTTTCAGAAAACGCAGCTTGCGCCCGTCTCACTGTCACGCCGTCATCTGCTGAAAACCCATTGATCACTATTTTACATCAGCAAAAGTGCTTGCTGTAGTACTAGACGGCATTTAGCCAGGTTCCCCACCGTGTAATGATGGGTTCTGGTGGCAGGGGAATACCCGGAAGTTTCTCTTTGAATGCCCAAACACGGGATGGTGCTTTGGTGGTAAGGTCTACAGTACGACATTTATGCCTCATCATCACTGTCTCTACCCTGTTTAAACCATGTGTAAGCTATAGATCACTGATCCTATACCTTCCACGGCAACTGAGGGTATAAAAAGGTACTTCTATATAACGTTTGTACTTACGCGTTTTGTATACCTTTTCTTCCGCAACATCTGGGATCACATTAATTTGTCACCACGACTATATCATTTCAGTTAAACAATAAGTTAACTTAAAAACATAGTCAGTAATAGTGTAGCATTCTAATTATATTTGGTAGTGGCATCTGGAAGCCGATTATTTGATCCCAAAATAAACAAATTTACACGCCCTCACTTGTTAAGTTGCTTCTTGGGAAGGATGGTCGAAGGATGGTCTCCACAATGTGTAGCCGCGGTGTGTTGTATAGCTATCTGTTCTCCACCAAATGCCAACTGCCCCTTGAAATACTTTTCCTAATATTTGTTGACTCGGACATGACCCTGAAACAAATCGAGTATTACCGTTTTCTTCAGTTATACCAGAAGGTCTTCAAAATATACCATATAGGAGGTATATGTTTATACCCTGAGGTGCAAATAATTTACCTTCAGGAAGGTATAAAGGTAGTATACCTTGAGGAACGTATAGCGTTTATACCTCAAGAGGTCTGCGCCCAGGGACAAGCCGTTTATACCCCAAAAAGTATAAAGTTTTCTAACAGTGTAGGCGCTAACGTCGGCATAGGCATTTATAGGCATAATTAAAGCACACTTAAAATGTTCGTCAGCCTATAATTCGTGCACATATATAAGATAGGCACGATAGGGCTTCATAGGAAAAATAGCCATTTTGCCTGAAGATCCGTGCTCTACTGAAAAAAATAAAACGAACCCACATCTTCTGGATTGCCGGTCCAGGGCTCTACCAATTGAGCTAAGCTAACACGCCTCCTCAGCGACTTCCAGGGTGCGTCATCTGAAGGGACAAACCAGTCACTCTCCCTCACTCAACCTCCTTTCACTCTTACATTTTTTGCACACTCACACACACACATTCGCCCTGGACGGGCAATCCAGAAGATGTGTGTTCGAGTCCTACAGCTGGCTAACCTTTTCAGTGACTTTCATCTTTCATCGTTAATTTCCGAGGCAACTTGAGGCCTTGTATGTGATTGTCCCTTCTATGTTGCTCCAGCCTCAGAACATCAGCTCTCATGTTCAACATTTGCCGCTTGCGTCGATGTCTGTCGTATGAATGTGTGTATGAGTGTGCAAAAAATGTAAGAGTGAAAGGAGGTTGAGTGAGACAGAGTGACTGGTTTGTCCCTTCAGATGACGCACCCTGGGAGTCGCTGAGAAGGCGTGTTAGCTTAGCTCAATTGGTAGAGCCCTGGATCGGCAATCCAGAAGATGTGGGTTCGAGTCCTACAGCTGGCTAACCTTTTCAGTGACTTTCATCTTTCATCGTTAATTTCTGAGGCAACTTCAGGCCTTGTATGTAATTGTCCCTTCTATGTTGTTCCAGCCTCAGAACATCAGTTCTCTCATGTTCAAGATATGCCGCTTGCGTGGATCCCTGTCGTGTGTATGAGTGTGCAAAAAATGTAAGAGTGAAAGGAGGTTGAGTGAGAGAGAGTGACTGGTTTGTCCCTTCAGATGACGCACCCTGGGAGTCGCTGAGAAGGAGTGTTAGCTTTGCTCAATTGGTAGAGCCCTGGACGGGGAATCCAGAAGATGTGGGTTCGAGTCCTACAGCTGGCTAACCTTTTCAGTGACTTTCAGCTGGCATCGTTAATTCCTTAAGTCATTTGAAGACCTAATAGCTAGACTTATACGTTGAACAGTTTTTCGATGCGCTGTTTGTAAACGCGGACGGTAAATAGGTCGTCGAGGCAGTATCGCTCGCGGTGCTGTTCCCGGGAAGATTTTTTCCTAAAAAAAAGTACGCCGGAGGATCCTTGTGATCGCGTAAGGTGAGTGGGAGATTATGTTCCCTCCGAAGCGACTCTTCCTGAGTTCTAGATTTTTCGCATGATCTGGCTCGGACGCACAGCTATCCACCTTCGGGTGGACTTGTTCTCGACTATGTCGGCAAGAGTTGCATTACATGTGTAAGGGCCTGCCTTCATAGACAGTTTCCTTACTTGATGACAACACACACACACACACCATGAGTAAGGTCTTTAATCTTTGTCTTTCAAGAGGGGCGCTTTGCATAGCACTGCAGTCGATTCTTGTCGTTCTGCTGTGTAAGGATCCGTTGCGTAAGCAGTACCCGGACGCGTATCGGCCCATAACCTTGTTGCCGCGCGACTAGAAGGTCCTTGCTCAAAACATCCTTCAAGGGTGACTCACCTACAAGACAAGATGTTGCACCCATCCCAGGCTTGATTCCTTGATGACATTACCCACACGGCCATGCAATCCTTCAAAGGGCACTTAAATAATCTTTTTCGTGGCTGCAGAGCGGGACAATTCCCTGCAATAGTAGCAATGGCACTCACTCGTGGAAGTGAAACATAACAAGCTGATGTTGCTGCTGCATGAGCCCTGCTACTGCAATGCGGTCAGGTGGATCTCTATTCTGCCAGACTCCCACTATCCCACTTTGATAATAGCTTGTCTTCGATATGACAGTTGTTAGGTGTAATGCAAGTAGGATGTTTAGGCGTTTTACGCGTTTTGGCGTTCAGGCGAAGGGCATAGCAGTCTCTTCAGCGTAGCGAACATGTGCAGACCATGCCGCTCGAACAGCGGGTGAATAATCTTCGTTCATGAAACTGTTTGTGCCTCGAAGCTTGGAAGTGTTCATTAGCACATTGGTTTCGTGGTATAGGATAGAAAACGAATGATAATAGGACGACTGCAACAAGGCTTGTAGCTTCCAAGTCTGTAGGCATGTTCTATGTCGTTTCGCACAACTTCCTGTCCCGAATGGGCTCCATAGAAGTTTAAAATTAATTTATGAGAACGCCACAACTAGATAAGTAAAAGTTTCCTGTACAACCCGATATTGTAAATACTTGACTAAGGCGACCTTTGACTTTCTTGTTCTCTTTGGTTTCAATCGGTCCATTAATGCCATGTACATAGCGCGTTCGTGAATAAAACTTTCTGAAGAATACAGTGCTGCGCTCTAAATCCGGCACCCGATATGTACCGCATGAACAAGGACGCGCACCTGGGCCAAGCGGTACTCATCAAGTACAGTCTTCAACCAGAAGGTGCAGTTCTCGACCATCGCGAAATTCAAGCGACAGAAGCTAGGTACCTCTAGTGTGGTGTACCACCTGTATCTCCTGTGTAACGCGCGTCTCCATGCGCTCCAAAAATATTTCGCGTGATTCCGAACACCAGTACAATAAATTCCATTATGCAGCAGCGCGATTCTGCACTGTCATTCTATCAAAAAATCTGCAATAACTGGGGCCCGTAGAAAGAGGGATATGTACGTTTAGGAAGAATGCGTTTCTTCCAGCCGCTGATAAACCAGTTTGTTGTGAAACGTCGGGGAGCGAAGACGAGCCTGCTCGGTGCTCGAAGAATCTCGCTCGTTGCTTTTAAAATTGGAGTCGTTTGAGGTGCGTATTTTTCTTTCATATTCGCTCTGATTCCCAGATGTCCTGATCACCGGCAGCCTGGACACAACGCCTGAGGCATGCAGACAGCTAATTCTGCGCTTCATGCACGAACGTTGATGCGTGGATTAGGGAAGCCCAAATTGCACATTAAACCTGGATTATAGAAGCAAGTAAGGCAAGCTTTTTCGGTTGTTGGAACTTTTTTTACATTCTATTTCCTCCTAGGTTACGTCCTGACGATGCCGCAAATGGGTGAGTTAATCATCTTCTGTGGTTGGTATTACGTTTTGCGGTAGAAACTGAGTCCGGAAATCTGAAAAAAGACAATCACGAGTAATCACAGAGTAGCCACAATGGTTAAGGAAAGGTGCGGCGTGCAGCGTACGTCCATATGTTGTGTTTCGACGTTTGTGCATCGTGACAATGGACGCTAGCGACGGAGAAGCACTCTTGAAAGGCACGTAACTTTCCAATAAATATATTTCTTGTGCAACGTGGCTTTTTGGGGCTGTTCATTTATCGTAGATGAGGAGAACCGCATCGAGGCCTAAATCGCTGTGCGCTACGCGTGGCATGTACAGCATGTGAGGACGTGTGGACCCCTTAAGTTTAGGTGACACATTTAAAAGAAACTACCACTTGGTCAAGCGATACTTAACTGTTACATATGCTTCAAGCGGTTTAAAGAGTACACAGTACTACCGCCCGAATGCGCGGCCTATAAACCGGTCGTCGGGACAGTACGCCTTTGTGACATAACCAGCAGGTATGAGAAAGCAGTTACCATCACCAGCAATCGAAGATGTGCCTTCTCTGGAACTCATCCCTGCGGTACTCGTGGCACTTAAAACAGTTGTCTCTGCGTTTCCTGGTGTGTCGCCGAGGCTCAAGGCACTGGAGGCATTATCTTTACCTCAGCATGACGGCATTGTACTGAAACGTCATAGCGATGCAGTGGAATCCTCCTGCGCAGTGAAGTCCTGCGCAACAAGCTCCCTGATTTTAAATCGAATGTACAACTGTACAAGTTCCCTCCCGTTCCTGTACGTGAATCTGACATGGACGCTGCACACCGCCTTAATGGATACACAACTATCCATCTCATCAATCCTGTCAGAGCATAACAGCGCCATACGTTCGTAATGACTTCGTTGATGCGCCCGTAGAGTCAGTTCGTCACCGCTCTTATGAGTATGTCCCCTGCAAGGTCCTCCTTGGGCCCATGCTGCCAACAATCGCCAGTATCTCTACCGGGTGTTTCATGGAGGACCCCCGGCTGAATAATTTGTAAAGAGGTGGCCCCATCGAATAACTTTCTGTAACCATCATTGGGACAATGGCTATGAACTGTGTAGTGAGCGGCTCGTTTGTATACACACACTAATTAAATAAAACATAACTTACATACAAACAAAACAACATACAAAATATTACACACAAAACAAAACATAACGCCGGAACCGAAACTGCGGCTACCGGGAACGCTGGGAGTACAGCTCTCATTTCACGCCAGAGGGCCACAGGCTATCGAGCGATGGAGAATATGAGGTGCCGCTCTGTTGGCGAGATAAAGCGCTTTCCAGCCCAGCTAAGGCTCCGTCGGCGACGGGGATGCGACGGCAATGCGACGGGGTGCTCCTCAGGCGCACTTCTGCAGTTTCGGCTCATTTCCATATGAAAATTTTGGGATGTTTTTACAGACATGCGTGTTTCAAATTTTTTAAACGTGGAGTTTAAAAGTGGAGTGGCGTTTAACAAGGATAGCCTCTCAAGCTGCTTTCTCGCTTTTGCCCGATATTCCGTGATTAAAAAGTTACTTAATGAATTTCAGGTAACTATTCGTCCTGTAGTTACCTACTCTCTTCCGGAAGGAGGAAGTCCGCCTGCCGTATAATTCATTTGCAAAAACGACATCTATGCTGTTCTCGAAATTTTTTTTAAATCCTGTAAAGCGGCAAAATAAGCACCTTGTATAACAGCGACCCCGTTTAAACGGGGTCGCTGTTGCCGAACTGCTGTTGCCGAACCGCTGCTGCCGAACATCGCGTTTATCCGGATCCTTGAGAATAACGCGCGAGGCCTTTTGAGCACAATCGCTCTCAGCCCGACGAAAGGAGGTTGCAAACCCAGCCCACAGAGTGATAGTCGAAAAAGTGGCAGTTCCTGGAATTGGGAGAGGGAAGGTATCGTCCCAGCCGAAGCCGGACGCGATAAGCTATGTCTGTGTTATCTCTTTCTACCATGCCGGTGTGGGCTCGGTTTCCAACCTCCTTTCGTCGGACTGACAATGATTTCGCTGAAAAATTCATAGCGCGCTATCCTCTGCGAGCTCCGCAGAGCATGATTTTCGGCTTTCTTTTCCGATATGATAGCTACTCCATATTCCTGTCAATTATCATTAATTTGTGTAAATTTGGCACGCTCTTCACATTGGTGGGGTAAAAAAGTGTACCTTACTTGGCAAATTTTCGACTTCAGTTCGCCAAAATTTACATCATTAAGCTGAGGTTACATGACATGCACATCATGATGTGGCAAAACCTAGTAAGAACAAATGCTGTTGACCGCATGATTCTAGATGGCGTAGTTTTTTTATTAGAATTCAATGACACGTTTTCTGGGACACCCTGTGTAATTGGTAACATGCTTGATGTAGTACCGGAGTACTTGGTGCTTCAATTACTGCCCTTCACTGCAGGAACATTAGCGCCGTCTTCTAGCCACTTTAACAATACTAATAATTGGGAGAATACTTATATGTAAGGCGAGCCCCCTCACACGGACCACTTTCGTTACGCATTATCCGCTCCCTGCATTTACCCGATGTCCAGGCGTGATTCGTGTGACTAGAGAGTGAAAACAGCTAATTAATGTTTTCTGTCGCTGCTCAGTGTGAAGCATCGCTTCTAGCGCATTGCCACGAATCTCCGTTATACGTTGTACCGTTCATTTTCAGTTTCACCACGCTGCTGTACGTCCATTACATCTAGCTAGCATATTTGCATACGTTCTCAGCAGACAGGGCACAAGTCGCTCCACCGTTGATCGATCACTGAGTCTTGAGATTTTGCTTGGTGCAGCAACCTTTCAAATTCGATTGCTAAGAAATGCTGAATACGCAGCGGAGCTGTTGCATACCTGAAGCATCGATGTAGCAAGCTGTCAGAAGAACGAACAGTTCATACGGGTTCACCATTCACTTCACAGGCAATTAAAGGATCTGACTTGTCGTGACCTGTGTGAAATTAAAAAAAAAGAAGAAGGAAAACCAAGGAACGATCGCCTGAGGTGTGTTGTTCGAGCGACGCTTCCGCTGACACCAGCAATTTGGAGTTGCAAGTTTTGATGAGCTTCGACGTGCGAGACATTGCTAGTGTGGTTTCTCAGTTTTAAATATCGATTGGAGTTGTCACATCGGCATCGGCATCGGCAGGCTGTAGCTTCGTTTTAAGGGCGAGGTTAAGGGCAGTAGTATTTTTGAAGTGTGATGTGGGCAAGCTTTCGCTTGTCCCATCCTACAGTTTGCAATACGAGCTTCGTTCCATATTTCGGTGGGTGATTTTGGTTTTTGGGTGTTTTTTTCTGTTTCTGTGTGCTGATTTCTTTGTGTGGTTGCCTCACTATGTGAAGAGAGTACAGCGTGTCGTTTTTTGGCGTCTTCGCCACCTGTTCCTACGGCCAGTCGGCCGTTAGCGTTTTCCTACTTCCTACTTCCTACTACTAGGACTTCCTACTTCCTCGTGTCAAGAAGGTAGGGAAAGTAGTGAAAAGCATGCGCCACATTGGTGGTGGAGCATGTGATCTGATTGTGAAGACCAGGTCTGGTGCTGAGAAGCTTAAGTCCCTGGGGTCGCTCACAGTGAAGGGCAATGTGATCGAGTTGGTCTCGTTGGAGTCCAACTTGGTCACAGTTTCAGTTATATCGGTGCCAGATGGCATCCCTGATGTAGCTGTGGAGGCCGTTCTTACTGAGTACGGTCCTGTCACCAAAGTAGCCCGCGAGACCTTCCCTCAGAAGGAGCTAGAGGGTATTGAAACGGGCAAACGGCGCTGTCTTATGGAAATGCGGACCCCGGTTCCGAACTTCATAAGTGTGCGTGGTAAGCGTTTGACCGTCAACTATGACGGTATCAAACGAGTTTGTATGCGGTGTGGCGGAGAGGGCCACTTCAAAAAAGACTGCGTGGTGCCAGTGTGTGCTCGCTGTGGTGACTTTGTGCACGAGAGGTGTGATGCTTCGTGTAAGCGCTGTGGCGGGGATCATGCTTTGTCCGAATGTTTGGGCACTACTTGGGCGTCCCGTGTTTCTGGTAGCGGTGTGCTATCAATTGCTCCCGATGGAGCGCCTCCCGTGCAGGCGCTCGCGAACGAGAGTGCCACGGCTGAGGTGGGAGTGCCTCACGATACCGTTAGTGTGGCGGAAGAGCCTTTCGCTGTTAGTGCTGGCAGCGATAATGGTAGTGGAGACGTAGTTAGTGGTGACAGAGCAGATACCGATGACACCGTTGCAGGTGTCTCTGCTGTTAGCGCCGTTACAAGTTCTGCTTGTGCTGTTAGTGTTGCAGCCGTAGCAGTCAGTGGCGGTGCTCTTGATGCAACAGATGCTTCTCCAGGTGAGCGCACGGGTACTGTCGTTGGTGGCGTTGTGGCAGTGTGTAACACCCAGATTACCGAGGCTATCGGTGAGGACGATGACAGTGTTGCGTCCTCAGACTCCGAGCGCTTGGTAATTGATGAGGACCCCAAGATAGTCCACGTGGGTGATAGGGATTTTCCGGCCTCTGTCGCTAAACGTATGCGTGTGGCCTCGGACGGCTCCGAAGTGCATGATGACTCTCAAATGGACGATGAGTCCTAGTGTTCAACTCGCTTCATTTCCTTCCCTTTTAATGTCTCTGTTCAGTCTTGCAACCTTAAACGTCCGGGGGTTTAGCAGGGAGGCCAAGCAGGTGGAGGCTGTCGATTGGGCAAAGTTGGCGGGTGCGGACATCATCCTTCTTCAAGAGACTTGTTGTCTTTCCGGGCGTGCGATCAAGTCCCTTGAAGATTCACATGGGCTCAGAGCTTTTTTCAGTCCTTGCTCGCCACACAGAGCAGGCGTGGGTATTCTAGTGTAGCCGTCATTCCGGGGTGCCGTCCGGTGGTTCGACACAGACACCGAAGGTAGGGTTGTGGCGGTGGAGTTAGAGTACGGCAGTTGTGCTTTTCGGATTGTTAATGTTTACGCCCCTACCCGTCGCAGTGAGCGCTCCGATTTCTTTCGCACAATTGATCCTTTTTTTCTATGGTAACCAAAAT
>NW_026999587.1:0-51999 GCF_037126465.1 Ornithodoros turicata | reverse complement strand
CGGTAATTACGTACATAAAAATGCCCTCCGCCTAAAATACAATCAAAATCCGCAAAAAAGCATAGTGGTGTGTAGCCATTGCGGAGATCGGACGATGCGTGGAGAATTCATTACTGAAAGATCCACTTGACACAGCAATAGAAATAGAGTAACCTGCCTTTCCAGATCGGGTGCCGGAAATGCGAAAAATGATTAAGGAAGAATACGTTGTTCTTCACAAGCAATTATGACAATGTTGGATGCACTGAAATTATACACTGCCTATTTACACACAGTATTGTCGCCTTTGCTCACAGCTTGTACTTGAAAAAAAGAAACAGAAAAATCGGAGAAAAACAGCTACGGACATTATGACAATGGATAGCTTCGAGTATGCTTCCTTATTGTGACTCTCAAAATAATTAAATGCCGCGGAGTTTGTACTTAATCTCTCTATATTTTTTATGTGTCACTATTTAACTTAGTGCGAGAATTAAAGCCCGGTTCACACCAATGTCCGAATCACATATTGCGTTGTAATGCGTGCGCCAGTGGGTTGCCATAGTACACCGGTGCGTGGCGGCCCGCGTATCATATGCCATCATATAGGCCGCGCTGCAGGAAGAAGACGTAGAATGTCGATGGGAACGTTAAGTAGCAGCTCTATCCAACGCGCTCGGTGTACTCGCTCCCTCGTCACTCCGGTGCCTCTTAAGTAGTGTGGTCTTTCAGGGCCACGAGCGCGATACACACTCCCCAGCGAAGTTTCCGAGGCGTATCATTGGTTTTCCGACGTCCCCTTCCCCGTACGTCACGGGTCCAGAGCAGCACTTACGCACTCCGACCCGCAAGCTGGAGCGTGAGAGTGCGTCAAGAGCGCCACGCTCCGGAAAAGGAGTGATACCGTTGTAGTATGTAGAGGAAGTGGTGTTCCTCTACATGAGTCCTGACCGGCGATGATGAAATGTCCCAGCGGGCAGATGATCGTGGCCTCACGCTAGGACGGTGCTGGTCGAACTGGCTGCAAGAGGCAGTGGCACGCGGCAGCAGAGACACGTCTTCATAGTCATCCACGGGCCGCCGCAAGTAGAACGGCAGCGCTCTGGGACTCTGGAGACTGTACTCTGGAGCAGGCAGCTGTTAATATTGTCAGCGGTATTTGAAAGCTATTCCGAAAGAAGCGCCCGCATTGCAAATTTTACGTGCGACAGAAAAACCCTGAACAGTTTATAACCACGACTGAAGCTACGGGGAAATATAGGGTGCCAGAATATGGTAGCTCCCACTGCAGAGGGAGCTTGTATTGAGTCACCCTACGGTAAAAAACCACGACCTACTAGATTATAACGACCATGTCAGGCGCACCCCTTCTATGCGCCGCTTTTTGGAAGGTAGCGGTGGCGCTTCTGATCGTCCCTTATTGCTTCCTCAACTTGTACAATACTTTGTACTTCAGCTTACCTTAGTATTTCTGTACAAGCGGTGAACGTTCCACAGATGTTTCATTCTGAGGTTGATTATCATCATGATTCTACGCGTTTTCATAGGGGCCATCGCTGTCGTCTGCTACGGTAATCTTACACACGCTTCTGCGCGTTCAGAATTCAAATTTCCATCGTCCAATCGTGTTGTGCCGATCAGTAGCGCCCTGGCGGATCGTGCGGACAGGCTCCTCATAGGGTTTTCTGATTGTGACATGGTCGTGGTAAAACACACGGCGCGACGCCTGGGGCGAAATAATCTCCCATTCGTCGAGCAACAATATTAACCCCACCCCGACCCTCTATATAGACCTCTACCCGAGAAACGTCATCATGACGTTGGTAGACAGACCGAAACCGAAACAACTGGGAAGGGGAGGACTGGGTTCCACGAATGGGCACTCGTTCGCTGCCGCTGATTGAAAGAAACGCAGGAGCGAAGGTCGCGTCTCTTTCAGGGACCATATTAATTCCCCCCAAGACCGTGCGTGGCTTTCGGGCGCGACCTTGTTCGTTCCTAACTTCGATCGTATATCAACTCTACCAAATTAGTCGCGCTCTCGAGCACTATGACGTCATTTGTTTACAAACGGGAGAGGTTCTATTGGCTAAGGGCCAGCTTTCACTTGGCGACGAACGACACGACGTCGTATGCGGGTGGCGGAAATAGACGCTCATTAGTTAAACAAGTTTGATATTGTTCAATGCGTTTTCCCCATCAAATAAAAGGTGGAATAGCTTTTTGTTTGGTCTACCTCAAAGAGGCATATGTTTTGTTGATATTTTTGCACTCGTTTACTCGGCACAAGTGCGCCCGGATTGTGTTGGAAATTTCCAGCGGTTTTTCTGGCGGCACTTTTTACAATTGAGTGGTTTTAAAACTATTTTTCAGGAAAACACTGAAAGAAACCCACGTAGAGCCCACGTTCAGGTTTTGTTCTTCATGCATGTCGTCCACCATCTTGCCTGCGTCTACGCCTCTTTCGTCTTCTTTTTTGTGTCTTCTCCGCGCTGTAAGCGCACATAGTATGCCAACACGCTGCGCCATCTGCGCATTCTTCTATCCCTCATTGCACTAAAATGAAATAGCTTCGGAGCTACAGCGTTCATAACGTCCTATTTCCCCCCAAAGAATGGACATAGTGTTGGACAATGACGTGTTGCAGCCTTATCACCAACGCCCGCGTAAAACGGCGGCGCTAGACTCAGGCTCAAGATCACCAAAGACGATAAGGAGGAGTGGCTTTTTTTAAGTCTGGCTCGCATTTCCGTTGACAGTTCCCGACAGCATTCCTGGCGACTGAACTGAGCCTTTCATGGAACAGAACATGGAACAAGGAACATTCATTCTTATTCTTGCTTCTAGGTTTCTTCTATTCCTCTAATCTTGCTGTATGGTAATTTTCACAGATGTTCCTTCGCTGCAAGATTCCTTCTGCAAGGACTCCTACGATATTGCCCAGGAAATCTTCCACCAAAGTGGAGTTGACAGTTCCCGACAGCGTTCTTGGTGAGCGAACTGAGCCTTTCATGGAACAGAACATGGAACATTTCATTCTTATTCTTGCTTCTTGGTTTCTTCTATTCCTCTAATTTTTCTGTATGCTAATTTTCACAGATGTTCCTTCACGGCAAGATGTTCCTTCTGCAAAGGCCGCCCACGAAATCTTCCAAAGTGGAGTTGACAGTTCCCGACAGCATTCTTCGTGACTGAGCCTTTCATGGAACAGAACATGGAACATTTAATTCTTATTCTTGATTGATGGTTTCTTCTGTTCCTCTAATCTTTCTGTATGGTAATTTTCACAGACGTTCCTTCACGGCAAGATGTTCCTTCCACACTATCTTTTTGCAGCTTCACATGCTTTTTCGTAACGCGTAAGCTATATAACGCTAGTTGGATGATACAGATAGCGCTTTCGGAGCAGATTGTTGCAGCTTCAGATGCGTTTTCCTAATGCTCCAATTTTTTTTAACGATCCCGACGCAGAGAAAAAAGTACTGCGATGCAGACACGTTGGGACCGTCTACGACACAGTGGCTTAGCCGGTACTCAGTAGCCATTAAGGCGAGTCGGCGCCTGTGTCGTATTTTGGAGCACATTGTTGCAGCGTCACATGCTTTTTCGTAACGCGTAAGCTATATAACGCTAGTTGGATGATACAGATAACGCTTTCGGAGCAGTTGTTGCAGCTTCAGATGCGTTTTCCTAATGCTCCAATTTTTTTTTAACGATCCCGACGCAGAGAAAAGTACTGCGATGCAGACACGTTGGGACCGTCTACGACACAGTGGCTTAGCCGGTACTCAGTAGCCATTAAGGCGAGTCGGCGCCTGTGTCGTATTTTGGAGCACATTGTTGCAGCGTCACATGCTTTTTCGTAACGCGTAAGCTATATATAGTTGGATGATACAGATAACGCTTTCGGAGCAGATTGTTGCAGCTTCAGATGCGTTTTCCTAATGCTCCAATTTTTTTTAACGATCCCGACGCAGAGAAAAAAGTACTGCGATGCAGACACGTTGGGACCGTCTACGACACAGTGGCTTAGCCGGTACTCAGTAGCCATTAAGGCGAGTCGGCGCCTGTGTCGTATTTTGGAGCACATTGTTGCAGCGTCACATGCTTTTTCGTAACGCGTAAGCTATATAACGCTAGTTGGATGATACAGATAACGCTTTCGGAGCAGATTGTTGCAGCTTCAGATGCGTTTTCCTAATGCTCCAATTTTTTTTAACGATCCCGACGCAGAGAAAAAAGTACTGCGATGCAGACACGTTGGGACCGTCTACGACACAGTGGCTTAGCCGGTACTCAGTAGCCATTAAGGCGAGTCGGCGCCTGTGTCGTATTTTGGAGCACATTGTTGCAGCGTCACATGCTTTTTCGTAACGCGTAAGCTATATAACGCTAGTTGGATGATACAGATAACGCTTTCGGAGCAGATTGTTGCAGCTTCAGATGCGTTTTCCTAATGCTCCAATTTTTTTTAACGATCCCGACGCAGAGAAAAAAGTACTGCGATGCAGACACGTTGGGACCGTCTACGACACAGTGGCTTAGCCGGTACTCAGTAGCCATTAAGGCGAGTCGGCGCCTGTGTCGTATTTTGGAGCACATTGTTGCAGCGTCACATGCTTTTTCGTAACGCGTAAGCTATATAACGCTAGTTGGATGATACAGATAACGCTTTCGGAGCAGATTGTTGCAGCTTCAGATGCGTTTTCCTAATGCTCCAATTTTTTTTAACGATCCCGACGCAGAGAAAAAAGTACTGCGATGCAGACACGTTGGGACCGTCTACGACACAGTGGCTTAGCCGGTACTCAGTAGCCATTAAGGCGAGTCGGCGCCTGTGTCGTATTTTGGAGCACATTGTTGCAGCGTCACATGCTTTTTCGTAACGCGTAAGCTATATAACGCTAGTTGGATGATACAGATAACGCTTTCGGAGCAGATTGTTGCAGCTTCAGATGCGTTTTCCTAATGCTCCAATTTTTTTTAACGATCCCGACGCAGAGAAAAAAGTACTGCGATGCAGACACGTTGGGACCGTCTACGACACAGTGGCTTAGCCGGTACTCAGTAGCCATTAAGGCGAGTCGGCGCCTGTGTCGTATTTTGGAGCACATTGTTGCAGCGTCACATGCTTTTTCGTAACGCGTAAGCTATATAACGCTAGTTGGATGATACAGATAACGCTTTCGGAGCAGATTGTTGCAGCTTCAGATGCGTTTTCCTAATGCTCCAATTTTTTTTAACGATCCCGACGCAGAGAAAAAAGTACTGCGATGCAGACACGTTGGGACCGTCTACGACACAGTGGCTTAGCCGGTACTCGGTAGCCATTAAGGCGAGTCGGCGCCTGTGTCGTATTTTGGAGCACATTGTTGCAGCGTCACATGCTTTTTCGTAACGCGTAAGCTATATAACGCTAGTTGGATGACACAGATAACGCTTTCGGAGCAGATTGTTGCAACTTCAGATGCGTTTTCCTAATGCTCCAATTTTTTTTTAACGATCCCGACGCAGAGAAAAAAGTACTGCGATGCAGACACGTTGGGACCGTCTACGACACAGTGGCTTAGCCGGTACTCGGTAGCCATTAAGGCGAGTCGGCGCCTGTGTCGTATTTTGGAGCACATTGTTGCAGCTTCACATGCTTTTTCGTAACGCGTAAGCTATATAACGCTAGTTGGATGATACAGATAACGGTTTCGGAGCAGATTGTTGCAGCTTCAGATGCGTTTTCGTAATGCTCCAATTTTTTTTAACGATCCCGACGCAGAGAAAAAAGTACTGCGATGCAGACACGTTGGGACCGTCTACGACACAGTGGCTTAGTCGGTACTCGGTAGCCACTGAGGCGAGTCGGCGCCTGTGTCGTATTTTGGAGCAGCTTCACATGCTTTTTCGTAACGCGTAAGCTATATAACGCGAGTTGAATGCTGCAGATAACGCTCTCGGCTCTTGTCGAGTGAGGACGTGTTTTGGGAATCTCCTAACCTCGTGTTAGCGCCTCCCAGCCTTAACAGCCCTTTTCAGGGCTAAGTGCCTCGTCACCCTTTTGCGTTTTTCTTTTTTCTTTTACAGGAATGAACCTGGAACCGGATCCCGCCATGCTGCTACCGCCGGCGACCCCGTCGCGGGACCATGCCAGTGAAACGTCCAAGGCGAGTTTCTCTGACGACGTTTCTTTCCGTTCCAGATCCCGTAGCACAAGCGCCACCAGCCACCTGCAAGACGACGACGACGGCTTCGTCACGGTCGTGTACAAGAAGTCACGAAAGGCCGGCATCCCAGTGGTCTTCACGCCCGTCGACCCCGAGGTAAGTCTCCTCAACACTGACCCGAATCTGATTGCTGCGCAGTACTCAAATCCACGCAGAACCGTTTCTCGCGGAACGGAAGCCTGACCGTGACCGTCGCATCAGCTGCAAGCTGCCAAGGCGCTGCTCGGCGTCACGTGCCTCGGAACCACCGCCGTCCACCACCCGGATCCCGGAGTCCTACGCCAGGAACGTGGGAAAGATCGTCGGCGTCAACTCCAGCTACACGGACGCCCAGCTGCTGGAGTACCTGCGACCGTTCGGAGCCATCGACGCCCCGCCGCCAGGTACGCTACCGCCCGAACCCGGACGGCATAACCAGGTCCCAGCCACGAGCAGCGTCGTCGTCACCTTCAAGAGCGACGTCGCCATGCCCGAGGAAGTGCCGCTAGGCTTCAACAAGTTCAAGGTAAGCGAGTCGTTCTCACCCACCCAGTGTTATCGTTGCCAGGGCTTTGGCACGTTGCCAAGTACTGCCGTCGGACGGAGCGCTGCCGCGTACGCGCCGGGAGCCACGCCTTCAAGGACTGCACGACGCGGAAGGAGCAACGGTGCGCCAACTTGCGGAGGTCCCCATCCAGCCAGCTTCGAGGATGCCCCAGGAGGAAGGCCGCCATCGCTGCTGTGAAGACGGAAGCCTGCGAGGTCCGCCCGTCCCGGAGCGGCCGCATCAACCCTGCCGTCGTGAAGCCAACGCGCCCAGCACCCGTCCGCAGCGCCGACGCCTTCCCAGCACTGCCGAAGCCAGCGACCCCTGCCAAGAAGCCTGCCACAGCCAAACCGGCCTCAGGTAAGATTCCTGACACTAATGCTACCCCCAGTGTTTGGGATCTGCCCAGGGACCCTGCCCCGACCCAGAGACCGCCGCCGCCTGCCGCCAACAGACCCCCGCGGACCGACGCCGGCCCCTCCCAAGCCTGCTGTACAGGAAGCTGCTGCCAAGCCGGAACTGCACCTCCCAGGGCACCCAGGTGGGATGATTGTTGGTCCCCCTGCTCATCACAGCCTTCCGTGCCATGCTGGCTGCCATCCCAGCTGCCAGCAACATCCCAGAAGTCCAAGCCTTCAAGGTAATGGAACCAATGCTTACCAGTCGCTTTCCTACTTTCAGTTATGGACAGTAAGCCCCAGCGGAGCCAACAACCTACCGCACCCGCCTTCCCCCGCGTCCTGCGATGGAACTGTGCCGGACTACGACCCAGGCTGGCCGAGCTCAAGTAACGCCTCTCCAAGACCAGCTACAGCGTCATCTGCCTCCAGGAATGCAACATCCCGGACACGATGGGGCTACCTGGCTTCATCATGTACACCTCTCCCAGCGTACCACACTTCGGCCACGGCTGCACGGCAGTCTTCGTCGCAAGGCACCTGGCACAAACCCAGCTGCCCACAGACCAGCTGTCGTCAGCCGTGATTGAAGTCACAGCTGTAAAGGTAAGCTTTGGAAATGACTCACTCACTGTCGCCTCTGCTTACATCCCCAGCTACGCGGTTACGGTGGACCAGATACCTGACGACTTCCTGCAGCAAGTGCAGTCCTCCCTGCCAGGCCCTCTGCTTCTCTGCGGTGACCTCAACGCGCACCATCCGCTCTGGGGTTCTTGCAACGCTGACCGCCGCGGCCGACGCCTAGTGCAGTCCCTGGAGGATTGCAGTCTGCTCGTCGCCAACACAGGTGAGGTAACCTTTTACAGGCCACCAGTATCCAGCGCCATCGACGTCACCCTGCACACCCCGGACGTCCCTGCGCACTGGGAAGTCGGAATGGACAGCTGGGGTAGCGACCACTTCCCGATCGACGTGACCCTGGCCTACAAGCACCGGGCCCCGAAGCGACGGACCACCATCGTCGTGTGGGACTCCTTCCGAGCCTGCCTGGACGGATCTCCAGCCTCCCAGGACATCTGCGAGGATATCAGGACAGCCCTGGCCGCCGCAACCAAGTCCGGGACTGCGCCAGCAACCGGACCCAAACCTGATCTGAAGTACTTCCGCCTGTGTGCTGCGAGGCGCCGCGCACAGAGGGCCCTGCGTCGGAACCACTCCCCAGGCGTCTGACGGCTTACCGACGAGTTTCCGCCGCCCTGCGCAGATACGCGGTCACGCTGCAGCGCTCCCAATGGAAGCAGTTCTCAGCCTCCCTGACCAGCAGCACATCGGCCCGGAAACTCTGGTCTGTCGTCAACGCCCTGGGGGGGGGGGAGGGTGGAGGGGAAGGCGAACCCCTTCAGCTCCATGGCTCTAGCCAAAGGGGTCTCCCTTGAGGAGCTGGCAGAGGACTTCGCCGACCTGTTCGGCGCAGGGAGGGACGTCCCCTCCACGGCGGCGCATCCGGCATCCCCCATGGACATGGACCACCCCTTCACGGCCGGAGAACTGCGCTTCGCCCTGGACCCCCTGAAAGCCAAGTCAGCCCCTGGGATGGACGGACTCACCTACCAGTGCCTGCGGAACCTACCGGACAAGACAACTACACGGCTCCTGGATTCCATCAGCCAGTGCTGGGACCACAGCATGCTACCACCATCCTGGAAAGAGAGCGTCATCGTGCCGATATTGAAGCAAGGGAAGCCCCCGGGCGAACTGAGCTCCTATCGACCGATATCGCTCACATCATGCTTGGCTAAGTTGACAGAGCGGTTGCTACATCAACGCATTACATGGCTACTTAATTCCAAGTCCTTTTCCCCCCCCTGCATGACAGGTTTTAGACGCAACCTTTGCTGCCAGGACTCTGTGCTGGACATGTCTCGGACGGGACGACGACGCCCAACGCAAGTGCAGAACGGCAGTGGTATTCTTCGACATCAAGGCGCCTTCGACAGCGTCCCATCAACACCGTCATGACTCCCTCGTCGACCCTGGAATCGGAGGCAAGGCAGCTGCTTTCATTCACGCTCTACTTTCCAACCGCTCTTTCAGGGTCCGACTGCGATCGACGCTGAGCTCCCCACGCCCACAGAACCTCGGTCTACCTCAAGGCAGTATCCTGAGCCCCCTTGCTCTTCAACCTCGTCATGGCTGGACTTCCCAAGGCCCTACCAGCAACAACACCTCCCTGCAACTCTCTATCTACGCGGACGACAGCTGCCTGTGGACCAACGGCAAGGACCCCTGGAAAGTGATGAAGACTATCCAGAAGGAGTGACGCTACGACCGAGTACATCCGTGGCCTCGGACTCACCCCGTCAGCCGAAAAGATCAGGGTCATGCTGCTTGGTTCCACGGCAAACTGGTGTACGCTGCCTGAACCGATCCTGATGGAAACACACCCTGGAACAGGTACGTGTCCAACGTTTTCTCGGAGTAACCTGGATTCCAGGTCTTCCTGGGCGCCACTCGTCAAGGACCTCCAGACCGATGCAAGACAACCCTGAACGTGACCATGCGAACTCAGGGGACGGCACTCCGGCTTCCCCCAGAGGACCCTCCTGACCATCCACAACGCCACCACAGCCGCACGGATGCTGTTCGGACTCCCCTACGCCAGCCAGCAGATCGCGCTGGAATCCCTAGAACTGCTCCACCGTGCGGACTGAAAGCTGGCTCTCGGACTCCCACCTGGGGCGCGGAACGTCGCCTTGTACGCCGAGGCTGCCGGCTCTCCCTCTCCAACTACGAGCCACCCAACACCTGCTGAACCAGCTCACCAGACTGAACAGGACAACAACCGGAAGGGCGTACTGCAGCGTCTAAGGGCCGACAACGGAGCCGGTTTTTTCATGTACACTTTTCACGCAGGACCAGCTGTTCCAGCCCATCCCACCAGTTCCCAGTCCAGATGCCTCCATGGAGGCTCCTCGGACCGCCATCCGGACAACACTGCCAGGCCTGCCGCGGAAAAAGGACGTTCCGGATGCGGTGGTACAGTTCCTGGCCGCCGAGCGCCTTCATGAGAGCTACCAGGACTACCTGCACGTGTACACGGACGCCTCAGTCGGCCCTGGACGACGCGCCTGCTCCCTGGCCTGCCAAATCCCAGCAACACATTCTCCTGGGCCGAAGGATTGTCCGTAGGATTGCTTTTTCGTAACGCGTAAGCTATAATAACGCTAGTTGGATGATACAGATAACCCTTTCGGGAGCAGATTGTGTGCAGCTTCAGATGCGTTTTCGTAATGCTCCATTTTTTTTACGATCCCGACGCAGAGAAAAAAGTACTGCGATGCAGACACGTTGGGACCGTCTACGACACAGTGGCTTAGTCGGTACTCAGTAGCCACGAAGGCGAGTCGGCGCCTGTGTCGTATTTTGGAGCCATTGTTGCAGCTTCACATGCTTTTTCGTAACGCGTAAGCTATATAACGCGAGTTGAATGCTGCAGATAACCCTTTTGGAGTATATAGGTTTTTGCAGCTTCAGATGCTTTTTCGTAACGCGTAAGCTATATAACGCTAGTTGGATGATGCAGTAACGCTTTCGGAGCGATGTTGCAGCTTCAGATGCGTTTTCGTAATGCTCCCAATTTTTTTTAACGATCCCGACGCAGAAGAAAAAAGTACTGCGATGCAGACACGTTGGGACCGTCTACGACACAGTGGCTTAGTCGGTACTCAGTAGCCACGAAGGCGAGTCGGCGCCTGTGTCGTATTTTGGAGCACATTGTTGCAGCTTCACATGCTTTTTCGTAACGCGTAAGCTATATAACGCGAGTTGAATGCTGCAGATAACGCTTTTGAGTATATAGGTTTTTGCAGCTTCAGCTGCTTTTCGTAACGCGTAAGCTATATAACGCTAGTTGGATGATACAGATAACGCTTTCGGAGCAGATTGTTGCAGCTTCAGATGCGTTTTCGTAATGCTCCAATTTTTTTTAACGATCCCGACGCAGAGAAAAAAGTACTGCGATGCAGGACACGTTGGGACCGTCTACGACACAGTGGCTTAGTCGGTACTCAGTAGCCACTAAGGCGAGTCGGCGCCTGTGGTCGTATTTGGAGCACATTGTTGCAGCTTCACATGCTTTTCGTAACGCGTAAGCTATATAACGCGAGTTGAATGCTGCAGATAACGCTTTTGGAGTATATGGATTGTTGCAGCTTCAGATGCTTTTTCGTAACGCGTAAGCTATATAACGCTAGTTGGACGATTACCGATAACCGCTTTGGAGCGATTGTTGCAGCTTCAGATGCGTTTTCGTAATGCTCCAATTTTTTTTAACGATCCCGACGCAGAGAAAAAAGTACTGCGATGCAGACACGTTGGGACCGTCTACGACACAGTGGCTTAGTCGGTACTCAGTAGCCACTAGGCGAAGTCGGCGCCTGTGTCGTATTTTTGGAGCACATTGTTGCAGCTTCACATGCTTTTTCGTAACGGGTAAGATATATAACGCGAGTTGAATGCTGCAGATAACGCTTTGGAGTATATAGATTGTTGCAGCTTCAGATGCTTTTCGTAACGCGTAAGCTATATAACGCTAGTTGGATGATTCAGATAACGCTTTCGGAGCAGATTGTTCCAGCTTCAGATGCGTTTTCGTAATGGCCCACGGCGTTGCGACCATGTGACGTACCTGTAGTTGTGTGTACTTGTGTGTTTGTTAATAAAAGGTGGAAAAGAAAAAGTTGGCTTAGCTCAATTGGTAGAGCCCTGGACCGGTAATCCAGAAGGTGTGGGTTCGATCCCTACAGCTGGCTAACTTTCAGTGACTTTCATTTCATCGTTGATTTCTTAGGCAATTGAGGCTTTGTTTGTATCTGTCCCTTCTATGTTGTTCCAGCCTCAGAACATCAGTTTAATCTTTGTACGACACAGGCGCCGACTGCCTTAGTGGCTACCGAGTACCGACTAAGCCACTGTGTCGTAGGACGGTACCAACGTGTCTGCATCGCAGTACTTTTTTTCTCGCGTCGGGATCGTTAAAAAAAATTGGAGGATTACAAAAAGAACGCATCTGAAGCTGCAACAATCTGCTCCGAAAGCGTTATCTGTATCATCCAACTAGCGTTATATAGCTTACGCGTTACGACAAAGCATCTGAAGCTGCAACAATCTATATACTCCAAAAGCGATATCTGCAGCATTGAACTCGCGTTATATAGCTTACGCGTTACGAAAAAGCATGTGAAGCTGCAACAATGTGCTCCAAAATACGACACAGGCGCCGACTCGCCTTAGTGGCTACCCGAGTACCGACTAAGCCACTGTGTCGTAGACGGTCCCGACGTGTCAGCATCGCAGGACTTTTTTCTCTGCGTCGGGATCGTTAAAAAAATTGGAGCCTTACGAAAACGCATCTGAAGCTGCAACAATCCGCTCCGAAAGCGTTATTGTATCATCCAACTAGCGTTATATAGCTTACGCGTTGCGAAAAAGCATCTGAAGCTGCAACAATCTATATACTCCGTGGAGTGGAGTGGAGTGGCGTAGAGGAAGACGGGAGAGGTCTGCCTGTCAACACCGACGGCAAGTTTCTCCGCTGGGAAAGGGGTGGGGGAGGAGGGAGGAGGGAAAAGAGAGAGAAATGAGAAGAATCAGTCAGGGGCCGTCGGGGTGGCAAAGCCAAGGTTGCTGGGGAGGTCTTGTAGGTCAGGCAGGCTCTCGGGTTCGGGGCAGGTCCGTGGGAATTGTGCAACGCCGTGGGCGGACGCAGGGTGGTGCAGGATGGCGGCGGCGGGGGGACCTGGGGTGTCTGTTGTGTCTGGGAAGTCCATAGGGTCGTGCGATGCTGAGGTTGACGTAAGGCGATGGAGGAGGCGGCGGCAGTTGCAGAAGTGGGACCTGGGGTGGCTGTGGTGTCCTGACAAGTCCAAGGGGGTCGTGCGACGCTGTGGGTGACGTAGAGGGCGCAGGGTGGCGGCGGCAGGTGGCGAAGTGGTCCAGGGGTGGCTTTTGGTGTCTGGCAGGTCCATGGGGTCGTGCGACGCGTAGGGCGGTGGGAGGTGTTGGCGGCAGGTGGCCGAGGTGGTCCAGGGGTCATGTCAGGGGTGGAATTGGGTCTGCAGGTGCAAGGGGGTCGAACGACGCCGTGTGTGACGTAGGGCGGTGCAGGATGGCGGCAGCAGGAGGAGAAGTCGTCCGGGTCAGGTCAGGGGTGGCTTTGGTGTGCAGGCAGGTCCGTGGCAGACGTAAGGCGGGTCAGGAAGGTGGCGGCAGCTGGAGAAGTCCTGGGGTCAGGTAAGGGGTGGCTTCTGGTGTCCTGGCAGGTCCTGGGGTCCTAACGCTGCCCTAGGCAGCGTCAGGCGGAGGAGGTCCGGAGGGCGGCAGCTACAGGCGGGTGTCCAGGCGGTAGAGCTCAGGAAATGCCGCAGCTCCTCTGGATGCGTCGGCGATGGTGTCGCGGGCCCATGGGGTAGACCAGGTTAACCAGGCTGTGGCGGAGATGCCGGCGCTGGACAGGTTCTGGAAAAGAAGATCTCTCTGAGAAGCAGTATCTCTGCAGCGGGTGATTAGGTGAGCAACACTCTCCTGGACACCGCAGGTTCCGCAGCGTGGGTCGTCGAAAAGGCCGATCGTGAAGCCGTACGCCGGGTGAAGGCGCACGACGCACGGAGCCTGAGCAGCAGCGATGCCTCGTCCTGGTTAGGCCGGCCGTCATGCAGGGTGGTGGTGCTGTCCCATCCGCCGTGGGCTTGTCCTTGTGGAAGCTGCGCACATGGAGGGCGATCCTCTTCTTAGCCTGGCTGGTGGTAGATGGTGCCTGGCGGACCAGGGTCTTTATTTTTTTTTATTATTCGGACCAGGGTCAGGGTGCCTTTGTGGGATGGGATCCACTGCAGCGCGATGCGATGACCGGATGCCAGGAGGGAGCTGCAGCTTCTGGTGTGCTCTGAAAGAAAGATGGCAGTGTTCATATCGGTTGTCTAGCCTCGACAGAGGCCCCGCGGGAGTTCCGTGAGGATAACCGCTTTGGTGGCGCTCGTCTTGGCGATGATGTCCAGGGCTTCCGTGATCGCCAGGAGTTCTGCATCCGTGGAGGAGAGGAGTCCGGACAATCCTTCGGCCCAGGAGAACTGTGTTGCTGGGATGTGGCAGGCCAGGGAGCTGGCGCGTGTCCAGGGTCGACTAAGGCGTCCGTGTACACGTGCAGGTAGTCCTGGTAGCTCTCATGAAGGCGCTCGGCGGCCAGGAACTGTGCCACCGCATCCGGAACGTCCTTTTTCCGCGACAGGCCTGGCAGTGTTGTCCGGATGGCGGTCCAGAGGAGCCTCCATGGAGCATCTGGACTGGGAACTGGTGGGATGGGCTGGAACAGCTGGTCCTGTGTGAAAAGTGTACATGAAAACGGCTCCGTTGTCGGTCCCCTTAGACGCTGCAGTAGCGCCCTTCCGGTTGTTGTCCTGTTATTCTGGTGAGCTGGTTCAGCAAGTGTTGGCTGGCTCGTAGTTGGAGAGGGAGAGCGGCAGCCTCGGCGTACACGGCGACGTTCCGCATCCCAGGTGGGAGTCAGAGAGCCAGCTTCAGTCCGCGACGGTGGAGCAGTTCCAGGGATTCCAGCGCTGATCTGCTGGGCTTGGCGTAGGGGAGTCCGAACAGCATCCGTGCAGCTGTGGTGGCGTTGTGGATGGTCAGGAGGGTCCTCTGGGGGCAGCCGGAGTGCCGTCCGCTGAGTTGCATGGTCACGTTCAGGGTTGTCTTGCATCGGGTCTGGAGGTCCTTGACGAGTGGCGCCCAGGAAGACCTGGAATCCAAGGTTACTCCGAGAAAACGGTGGACACGTACCTGTTCCAGTGGTGTGTTTTCCATCAGGATCGCTTCGGGCAGCGTACACCAGTTTGCCGTGGAACCAAGCAGCATGACCCTGGTCTTTTCGGCTGACGGGGTGAGTCCGAGGCCACGGATGTACTCGGTCGTAGCGTCCACGCCCTTCTGGATGTCTTCATCACTTTCCAGGGGTCCTTGCCGTTGGTCCACAGGCAGATGTCGTCCGCGTAGATGGAGAGTTGCAGGGGAGGTGTTGTTGCTGGTAGGGCCTTGGGAAGTGCAGCCATGACGAGTTGAAGAGCAGGGGGCTCAGGATACTGCCTTGAGGTAGACCGAGGTTCTGTGGGCGTGGGGAGCTCAGCGTCGATCCCAGTCGGACCCTGAAAGAGCGGTTGGAAAGTAGAGCGTGAATGAAAGCAGCTGCCTTGCCTCCGATTCCAGGGTCGACGAGGGAGTCCATGACGGTGTTGATGGGGACGCTGTCGAAGGCGGCCTTGATGTCGAAGAACACCACTGCCGTTCTGCACTTGCGTTGGGCGGCGTCGTCCACGTCCGAGACCAGGTCCAGCACAGAGTCCTGGCAGCAAAGGTTGAGTCTAAAACCTGTCATGCAGGGGGGAAAAGGACTTGGAATTAAGCCATGGAAGCCATTACAGTCTGAGCCATGTAATGCGGCGATGTAGCAGCCGCTCTGTCAACTTAGCCAAGCATGATGTGAGCGATATCGGTCGATAGGAGCTCAGTTCGCCCGGGGACTTCCCTTGCTTCAATATCGGCACGATGACGCTCTCTTTCGAGGATGGTGGTGGCATGCTGTGGTCCCAGCACTGGTTGATGGAATCCAGGAGCCGTGTAGTTGTCTTGTCCGGTAGGTTCCGCAGGCACTGGTAGGTGAGTCCGTCCATCCCAGGGGCTGACTTGGCTTTCAGGGGGTCCAGGGCGAAGCGCAGTTCTCCGGCCGTGAAGGGGTGGTCCCATGTCCGTGGGGGATGCCGGATGCGCCGCCGTGGAGGGGACGTCCCTCCCTGCGCCGAACAGGTCGGCGAAGTCCTCTGCCAGCTCCTCAAGGGAGACCCCTTTGGCTAGAGCCATGGAGCTGAAGGGGTTCGCCTTCCTCCTCCACCCTCCCCCCCCTCCCCAGGGCGTTGACGACAGACCAGAGTTTCCGGGCCGATGTGCTGCTGGTCAGGGAGGCTGAGAACTGCTTCCATTGGGAGCGCTGCAGCGTGACCGCGTATCTGCGCAGGGCGGCGGAAACTCGTCGGTAAGCCGTCAGACGCCTGGGGGAGTGGTTCCGACGCAGGGCCCTCTGTGCGCGGCGCCTCGCAGCACACAGGCGGAAGTACTTCTGGTCAGGTTTGGGTCCGGTTGCTGGCGCAGTCCCGGACTTGGTTGCGGCGGCCAGGGCTGTCCTGATATCCTCGCAGATGTCCTGGGAGGCTGGAGATCCGTCCAGGCAGGCTCGGAAGGAGTCCCACACGACGATGGTGGTCCGTCGCTTCGGGGCCCGGTGCTTGTAGGCCAGGGTCACGTCGATCGGGAAGTGGTCGCTACCCCAGCTGTCCATTCCGACTTCCCAGTGCGCAGGGACGTCCGGGGTGTGCAGGGTGACGTCGATGGCGCTGGATACTGGTGGCCTGTAAAAGGTTACCTCACCTGTGTTGGCGACGAGCAGGACTGCAATCCTCCAGGGACTGCACTAGGCGTCGGCCGCGGCGGTCAGCGTTGCAAGAACCCCAGAGCGGATGGTGCGCGTTGAGGTCACCGCAGAGAAGCAGAGGGCCTGGCAGGGAGGACTGCACTTGCTGCAGGAAGTCGTCAGGTATCTGGTCCACCGTAACCGCGTAGCTGGGTCGGGATGTAAGCAGAGGCGACAGTGAGTGAGTCATTTCCAAAGCTTACCTTTACAGCTGTGACTTCAATCACGGCTGACGACAGCTGGTCTGTGGGCAGCTGGGTTTGTGCCAGGTGCCTTGCGACGAAGACTGCCGTGCAGCCGTGGCCGAAGTGTGGTACGCTGGGAGAGGTGTACATGATGAAGCCAGGTAGCCCCATCGTGTCCGGGATGTTGCATTCCTGGAGGCAGATGACGCTGTAGCTGGTCTTGGAGAGGCGTTACTTGAGCTCGGCCAGCCTGGGTCGTAGTCCGGCACAGTTCCATCGCAGGACGCGGGGGAAGGCGGGTGCGGTAGGTTGTTGGCTCCGCTGGGGCTTACTGTCCATAACTGAAAGTAGAAAGCAGACTGGTAAGCATTGGTTCCATTACCTTGAAGGCTTGGACTTCTGGGATGTTGCTGGCAGCTGGGATGGCAGCCAGCATGGCACGGAAGGCTGTGATGAGCAGGGGGACCAACATCATCACCACCTGGGTGCCCTGGGGAGGTGCAGGTTCCGGCTTGGCAGCAGCTTCCTGTACAGCAGGCTTGGGAGGGGCCGGCGTCGTCCGCGGGGGTCTGTTGGCGGCAGGCGGCGGCGGTCTCTGGGTCGGGGCAGGGTCCCTGGGCAGATCCCAAACACTGGGGGTAGCATTAGTGTCAGGAATCTTACCTGAGGCCGGTTTGGCTGTGGCAGGCTTCTTGGCAGGGGTCGCTGGCTTCGGCAGTGCTGGGAAGGCGTCGGCGCTGCGGACGGGTGCTGGGCGCGTTGGCTTCACGACGGCAGGGTTGATGCGGCCGCTCCGGGACGGGCGGACCTCGCAGGCTTCCGTCTTCACAGCAGCGATGGCGGCCTTCCTCCTGGGGCATCCTCCGAAGCTGGCTGGATGGGGACCTCCGCAGTTGGCGCACCGTTGCTCCTTCCGCGTCGTGCAGTCCTTGAAGGCGTGGCTCCCGGCGCGTACGCGGCAGCGCTCCGACCGACGGCAGTACTTGGCAACGTGCCCAAAGCCCTGGCAACGATAACACTGGGTGGGTGAGAAGTACTCGCTTACCTTGAACTTGTTGAAGCCTAGCGGCACTTCCTCGGGCATGGCGACGTCGCTCTTGAAGGTGACGACGACGCTGCTCGTTGGCTGGGACCTGGTTGTGCCGTCCGGGTTCGGGCGGTAGCGTACCTGGCGGCGGGCGTCGATGGCTCCGAAGGGTCGCAGGTACTCCAGCAGCTGGGCGTCCGTGTAGCTGGAGTTGACGCCGACGATCTTTCCCACGTTCCTGGCGTAGGACTCCGGGATCCGGGTGGTGACGGCGGTGGTTCCGAGGCACGTGACGCCGAGCAGCGCCTTGGCAGCTTGCAGCGATGCGACGGTCACGGTCAGGCTTCCGTTCCGCGAGAAACGGTTCCTGCGTGGATTTGAGTACCTGCGCAGCAATCAGATTCGGGTCAGTGTTGAGGAGACTTACCTCGGGGTCGACGGGCGTGAAGACCACTGGGATGCCGGCCTTTCGTGACTTCTTGTACACGACCGTGACGAAGCCGTCGTCGTCGTCTTGCAGGTGGCTGGTGGCGCTTGTGCTACGGGATCTGGAACGGAAAGAAACGTCGTCAGGAGAAACTCGCCTTGGACGTTTCACTGGCATGGTCCCGCGACGGGGTCGCCGGCGGTAGCAGCATGGCGGGATCCGGTTCCAGGTTCATTCCTGTAAAAGAAAAAAGAAAAACGCAAAAGGGTGAACGAGGCACTTAGCCCTGAAAAGGGCTGTTAAGGCTGGGAGGCGCTAACACGAGGTTAGGAGATTCCCAAAACACGTCCTCACTCGACAAGAGCCGAGAGCGTTATCTGCAGCATTCAACTCGCGTTATATAGCTTACGCGTTACGAAAAAGCATGTGAAGCTGCTCCAAAATACGACACAGGCGCCGACTCGCCTAGTGGCTACCGAGTACCGACTAAGCCACTGTGTCGTAGACGGTCCCAACGTGTCTGCATCGCAGTACTTTTTTCTCTGCGTCGGGATCGTTAAAAAAAATTGGAGCATTACGAAAACGCATCTGAAGCTGCAACAATCTGCTCCGAAACCGTTATCTGTGTCATCCAACTAGCGTTATATAGCTTACGCGTTACGAAAAAGCATGTGAAGCTGCAACAATGTGCTCCAAAATACGACACAGGCGCCGACTCGCCTTAATGGCTACCGAGTACCGGCTAAGCCACTGTGTCGTAGACGGTCCCAACGTGTCTGCATCGCAGTACTTTTTTCTCTGCGTCGGGATCGTTAAAAAAAATTGGAGCATTAGGAAAACGCATCTGAAGCTGCAACAATCTGCTCCGAAAGCGTTATCTGTATCGTCCAACTAGCGTTATATAGCTTACGCGTTACGAAAAAGCATGTGACGCTGCAACAATGTGCTCCAAAATACGACACAGGCGCCGACTCGCCTTAATGGCTACCGAGTACCGGCTAAGCCACTGTGTCGTAGACGGTCCCAACGTGTCTGCATCGCAGTACTTTTTTCTCTGCGTCGGGATCGTTAAAAAAAAATTGGAGCATTAGGAAAACGCATCTGAAGCTGCAACAATCTGCTCCGAAAGCGTTATCTGTATCATCCAACTAGCGTTATATAGCTTACGCGTTACGAAAAAGCATGTGACGCTGCAACAATGTGCTCCAAAATACGACACAGGCGCCGACTCGCCTTAATGGCTACTGAGTACCGGCTAAGCCACTGTGTCGTAGACGGTCCCAACGTGTCTGCATCGCAGTACTTTTTTCTCTGCGTCGGGATCGTTAAAAAAAAATTGGAGCATTAGGAAAACGCATCTGAAGCTGCAACAATCTGCTCCGAAAGCGTTATCTGTATCATCCAACTAGCGTTATATAGCTTACGCGTTACGAAAAAGCATGTGACGCTGCAACAATGTGCTCCAAAATACGACACAGGCGCCGACTCGCCTTAATGGCTACTGAGTACCGGCTAAGCCACTGTGTCGTAGACGGTCCCAACGTGTCTGCATCGCAGTACTTTTTTCTCTGCGTCGGGATCGTTAAAAAAATTGGAGCATTAGGAAAACGCATCTGAAGCTGCAACAATCTGCTCCGAAAGCGTTATCTGTATCATCCAACTAGCGTTATATAGCTTACGCGTTACGAAAAAGCATGTGACGCTGCAACAATGTGCTCCAAAATACGACACAGGCGCCGACTCGCCTTAATGGCTACTGAGTACCGGCTAAGCCACTGTGTCGTAGACGGTCCCAACGTGTCTGCATCGCAGTACTTTTTTTCTCTGCGTCGGGATCGTTAAAAAAATTGGAGCATTAGGAAAACGCATCTGAAGCTGCAACAATCTGCTCCGAAAGCGTTATCTGTATCATCCAACTAGCGTTATATAGCTTACGCGTTACGAAAAAGCATGTGACGCTGCAACAATGTGCTCCAAAATACGACACAGGCGCCGACTCGCCTTAATGGCTACTGAGTACCGGCTAAGCCACTGTGTCGTAGACGGTCCCAACGTGTCTGCATCGCAGTACTTTTTTCTCTGCGTCGGGATCGTTAAAAAAAATTGGAGCATTAGGAAAACGCATCTGAAGCTGCAACAATCTGCTCCGAAAGCGTTATCTGTATCATCCAACTAGCGTTATATAGCTTACGCGTTACGAAAAAGCATGTGACGCTGCAACAATGTGCTCCAAAATACGACACAGGCGCCGACTCGCCTTAATGGCTACTGAGTACCGGCTAAGCCACTGTGTCGTAGACGGTCCCAACGTGTCTGCATCGCAGTACTTTTTTCTCTGCGTCGGGATCGTTAAAAAAAATTGGAGCATTAGGAAAACGCATCTGAAGCTGCAACAATCTGCTCCGAAAGCGTTATCTGTATCATCCAACTAGCGTTATATAGCTTACGCGTTACGAAAAAGCATGTGACGCTGCAACAATGTGCTCCAAAATACGACACAGGCGCCGACTCGCCTTAATGGCTACTGAGTACCGGCTAAGCCACTGTGTCGTAGACGGTCCCAACGTGTCTGCATCGCAGTACTTTTTTCTCTGCGTCGGGATCGTTAAAAAAAATTGGAGCATTAGGAAAACGCATCTGAAGCTGCAACAATCTGCTCCGAAAGCGTTATCTGTATCATCCAACTAGCGTTATATAGCTTACGCGTTACGAAAAAGCATGTGACGCTGCAACAATGTGCTCCAAAATACGACACAGGCGCCGACTCGCCTTAATGGCTACTGAGTACCGGCTAAGCCACTGTGTCGTAGACGGTCCCAACGTGTCTGCATCGCAGTACTTTTTTCTCTGCGTCGGGATCGTTAAAAAAAATTGGAGCATTAGGAAAACGCATCTGAAGCTGCAACAATCTGCTCCGAAAGCGTTATCTGTATCATCCAACTAGCGTTATATAGCTTACGCGTTACGAAAAAGCATGTGACGCTGCAACAATGTGCTCCAAAATACGACACAGGCGCCGACTCGCCTTAATGGCTACTGAGTACCGGCTAAGCCACTGTGTCGTAGACGGTCCCAACGTGTCTGCATCGCAGTACTTTTTTCTCTGCGTCGGGATCGTTAAAAAAAATTGGAGCATTAGGAAAACGCATCTGAAGCTGCAACAATCTGCTCCGAAAGCGTTATCTGTATCATCCAACTAGCGTTATATAGCTTACGCGTTACGAAAAAGCATGTGACGCTGCAACAATGTGCTCCAAAATACGACACAGGCGCCGACTCGCCTTAATGGCTACTGAGTACCGGCTAAGCCACTGTGTCGTAGACGGTCCCAACGTGTCTGCATCGCAGTACTTTTTTCTCTGCGTCGGGATCGTTAAAAAAAATTGGAGCATTAGGAAAACGCATCTGAAGCTGCAACAATCTGCTCCGAAAGCGTTATCTGTATCATCCAACTAGCGTTATATAGCTTACGCGTTACGAAAAAGCATGTGACGCTGCAACAATGTGCTCCAAAATACGACACAGGCGCCGACTCGCCTTAATGGCTACTGAGTACCGGCTAAGCCACTGTGTCGTAGACGGTCCCAACGTGTCTGCATCGCAGTACTTTTTTCTCTGCGTCGGGATCGTTAAAAAAAATTGGAGCATTAGGAAAACGCATCTGAAGCTGCAACAATCTGCTCCGAAAGCGCTATCTGTATCATCCAACTAGCGTTATATAGCTTACGCGTTACGAAAAAGCATGTGAAGCTGCAAAAAGATAGGTGGTGGAAGGAACATCTTGCCGTGAAGGAACGTCTGTGAAAATTACCATACAGAAAGATTAGAGGAACAGAAGAAACCATCAATCAAGAATAAGAATTAAATGTTCCATGTTCTGTTCCATGAAAGGCTCAGTCACGAAGAATGCTGTCGGGAACTGTCAACTCCACTTTGGAAGATTTCGTGGGCGGCCTTTGCAGAAGGAACATCTTGCCGTGAAGGAACATCTGTGAAAATTAGCATACAGAAAAATTAGAGGAATAGAAGAAACCAAGAAGCAAGAATAAGAATGAAATGTTCCATGTTCTGTTCCATGAAAGGCTCAGTTCGCTCACCAAGAACGCTGTCGGGAACTGTCAACTCCACTTTGGTGGAAGATTTCCTGGGCAATATCGTAGGAGGTCCTTGCAGAAGGAATCTTGCAGCGAAGGAACATCTGTGAAAATTACCATACAGCAAGATTAGAGGAATAGAAGAAACCTAGAAGCAAGAATAAGAATGAAATGTTCCATGTTCCATGTTCTGTTCCATGAAAGGCTCAGTTCAGTCGCCAGGAATGCTGTCGGGAACTGTCAACGGAAATGCGAGCCAGACTTAAAAAAGCCACTCCTCCTTATCGTCTTTGGTGATCTTGAGCCTGAGTCTAGCGCCGCCGTTTTACGCGGGCGTTGGTGATAAGGCTGCAACACGTCCATTGTCCAACACTATGTCCATTCTTTGGGGGGAAATAGGACGTTATGAACGCTGTAGCTCCGAAGCTATTTCATTTTAGTGCAATGAGGGATAGAAGAATGCGCAGATGGCGCAGCGTGTTGGCATACTATGTGCGCTTACAGCGCGGAGAAGACACAAAAAAGAAGACGAAAGAGGCGTAGACGCAGGCAAGATGGTGGACGACATGCATGAAGAACAAAACCTGAACGTGGGCTCTACGTGGGTTTCTTTCAGTGTTTTCCCTGAAAAATAGTTTTAAAACCACTCAATTGTAAAAAGTGCCGCCAGAAAAACCGCTGGAAATTTCCAACACAATCCGGGCGCACTTGTGCCGAGTAAACGAGTGCAAAATATCAACAAAACATATGCCTCTTTGAGGTAGACCAAACAAAAAGCTATTCCACCTTTTATTTGTATGGGGAATAACGCATTGAACAATATCAAACTGGTTTAACTAATGAGCGTCTATTTCCGCCACCCGCTTACGACGTCGTGTCGTTCGTCGCCAAGTGAAAGCTGGCCCTTAGCCAATAGACCTCTCCCTGTTTGTAAACAAATGACGTCATAGTGCTCGAGAGCGCGACTAATTTGGTAGAGTTGATATACGATCGAAGTTAGGAACGAACAAGGTCGCGCCCGAAAGCCACGCACGGTCTTGGGGGGGAATTAATATGGTCCCTGAAAGAGACGCGACCTTCGCTCCTGCGTTTCTTTCAATCAGCGGCAGCGAACGAGTGCCCATTCGTGGAACCCAGTCCTCCCCTTCCCAGTTGTTTCGGTTTCGGTCTGTCTACCAACGTCATGATGACGTTTCTCGGGTAGAGGTCTATATAGAGGGTCGGGGTGGGGTTAATATTGTTGCTCGACGAATGGGAGATTATTTCGCCCCAGGCGTCGCGCCGTGTGTTTTTACCACGACCATGTCACAATCAGAAAACCCTATGAGGAGCCTGTCCGCACGATCCGCCAGGGGCGCTACTGATCGGCACAACACGATTGGACGATGGAAATTTGAATTCTGAACGCGCAGAAGCGTGTGTAAGATTACCGTAGCAGACGACAGCGATGGCCCCTATGAAAACGCGTAGAATCATGATGATAATCAACCTCAGAATGAAACATCTGTGGAACGTTCACCGCTTGTACAGAAATACTAAGGTAAGCTGAAGTACAAAGTATTGTAGAAGTTGAGGAAGCAATAACTGGGACGATCAGAAGCGCCACCGCTACCTTCCAAAAATGCGGCGCATAGAAGGGGTGCGCCTGACATGGTCGTTATAATCTAGTAGGTCGTGGTTTTTACCGTAGGGTGACTCAATACAAGCTCCCTCTGCAGTGGGAGCTACCATATTCTGGCACCCTATATTTCCCCGTAGCTTCAGTCGTGGTTATAAACTGTTCAGGGTTTTCTGTCGCACGTAAAATTTGCAATGCGGGCGCTTCTTTCGGAATAAGCTTTCAAATACCGCTGACAATATTAACAGCCTGCCTGCTCCAGAGTACAGTCTCTCCAGAGTCCAGAGCGCTGCCGTTCTACTTGCGGCGGCCCGTGGATGACTATGAAGACGTGTCTCTGCTGCCGCGTGCCACTGCCTCTTGCAGCCAGTTCGACCAGCACCGTCCTAGCGTGAGGCCACGATCATCTGCCCGCTGGGACATTTCATCATCGCCGGTCAGGACTCATGTAGAGGAACACCACTTCCTCTACATACTCAACGGTATCACTCCTTTTCCGGAGCGTGGCGCTCTTGACGCACTCTCACGCTCCAGCTTGCGGGTCGGAGTGCGTAAGTGCTGCTCTGGACCCGTGACGTACGGGGGAAGGGGACGTCGGAAAACCAATGATACGCCTCGGAAACTTCGCTGGGGAGTGTATCGCGCTCGTGGCCCTGAAAGACCACTTAGTAGAGGCACCGGAGTACGAGGGAGCGAGTACACCGAGCGCGTTGGATAGAGCTGCTACTTAACGTTCCCATCGACATTCTACGTCTTCTTCCTGCAGCGCGGCCTATATGATGGCATATGATACGCGGGGCCACGCACCGGTGGGTACTATGGCAACCCACTGGCGCACGCATTACAACGCAATAGTGTGATCCGGACTTGGTGTGAACCGGGCTTTAATTCTCGCACTAAGTTAAATAGTGACACATAAAAAATAGAGAGATTAAGTACAAACTCCGCGGCATTTTAATTATTTGAGAGTCACAATAAGGAAGCATACTCGAAGCTATCCATTGTCAATAATGTCCGCTAGCTGTTTTTCTCCGATTTTTCTGTTTCTTTTTTTCAAGTACAAGCTGTGAGCAAAGGCGACAATACTGTGTGTAAATAGGCAGTGTATAATTTCAGTGCATCCAACATTGTCATAATTGCTTGTGAAGAACAACGTATTCTTCCTTAATCATTTTTCGCATTTCCGGCACCCGATCTGGAAAGGCAGGTTACTCTATTTCTATTGCTGTGTCAAGTGGATCTTTCAGTAATGAATTCTCCACGCATCGTCCGACTCCGCAATGGCTACTACACCACTATGCTTTTTTGCGGTATTTTGATTGTATTTTAGGCGGAGGGCATTTTATGGTACGTAATTACCGTTATTTTTGTATTTTTCTTGTTTTTATTATGTTGTAATGTATTATATGTATTGCGTTGTGAAATCATATTAGTATTATTTTATTATTATTTATTGTATTATTTTATGTGCATAATTATCACAATTGTATTTTTTATAATAAATACGTATTACTTCGTATTTCTGTATTAGGGCATTTTATGGTAGTACGTAATTACCATCATTTCTTTTCCTCCATGATGTGGTCTAAGGCGAATGCGTCCCACGACTAGTTTTGAGTCCTGAGTCCCCTGATCCTAGGGAGCCTAGGCATCCTATTGGAAGGCGCCGTTGTATTGGGAACTATTAGGGTGACGCAAGGGATATGACAAGAGCATCTTTAATTGAGAGAGAACGCTAGCTCACATAACAAAGAGTTACAAAGTCTTTGGACGTTTCGTCCGTAGAGACCAAAACCTTTGTTACTCTTTGTTATGTAAGCCACTGTTCTCCTTCTATTAAACATGACTCCTGGTTTCTGGTCTATTTTCAGAAGCATCTTACAATACAGCGTTTTTCTTTTTTTTGTGTGTGTGGCTCGAATTACTCCTGAGCGGGTGGGTGGCCCCGAACGATTTGTCTGTGGGTATTTTCTTGGGCTCCTGAGCCTCCATATCATGGGGGGTGAGTTGGCCAGTGGCGTGGTCAGAGGGAAGATTTCGGGAGTTTAACCCCCGCCCCGAAGTCTTACTGCCCGAATCTGGTAGTGCATTCTGGGAGAGGGAAACGAGGGTGATGTCCTCCTCTCCCACGTAGGGTCCCCATAGAATACATCGCTAAATGCTTAATTTTCTGGCTACGCCACTGCAGTTGGCTCACACGTGGCGAAGGGCTATAGGCCGTCTATGTGCAGGTCTCGAGCAATACTGCTGAATAGCTAGTTTTCGAAGATAGCTTGCGCACCCTTACACCCAATGCGGGGTTTGGGTTTTGCGCAAGCGCAGTGGCGACGGCGCTATTGCTTTGGGACCCCCAAACACTTCTCTCTCCTGTGCTAAAACTATTGCGGTTGCTCACTAAGAGGGCACTTCTCTTTCGTACGCACGCGCCCTGTGGTGATAGCACGCTTCACAGGAGACCACCATGAGCGAAGAGAGAGACGTTTGTTTGACTTCACACCCTAACCGTAGAATGCGTTTCGCATTTAAAAAAATATTCAGTGGCGATTTAGCTGTAAATGCGAGAGAAATGCGTTAGCGCCTTTTGCAGTCCATACTTTCGGGTATCCACTTCCGGTCTAAATCTGGCTTCCGGTCTAAACTCGACTTCTGGTTCTCCACTTCCGGTCTAACCCGACTTCCAGTCCGTACTTGTCTTTCGGGTATCCGCTTCCGGTCTAAATCTTGCTTCCGGTCTAAACTCGACTTCTGGTTTTCCACTTCCGGTCTAACCCGACTTCCAGTCCATACTTGACTTTCGGGTATCCACTTCCGGTCTAAATCCGGCTTCTGGTCTAAACTCGACTTCTGGTTCTCCACTTCCGGTCTAACCCGACTTCCAGTCCATACTTGACTTTCGGATATCCGCTTCTGGTCTAAATCTTGCTTCCGCTCTAAACTCGACTTCTGGTTCTCCACTTCCGGTCTAACCCGACTTCCAGTCCATACTTGACTTTCAGGTATCCACTTCCGGTCTAAATCGGGCTTCCGGTCTAAACTCGACTTCTCGTTCTCCACTTCCGGTCTAACCCGACTTCCAGTCCGTACTTGTCTTTCGGGTATCCGCTTCCGGTCTAAATCTTGCTTCCGGTCTAAACTCGACTTCTGGTTCTCCACTTCCGGTCTAACCCGACTTCCAGTCCATACTTGACTTTTGGGTATCCGCTTCCGGTCTAAATCTTGCTTCCGCTCTAAACTCGACTTCTGGTTCTCCACTTCCGGTCTAACCTGACTTCCAGTCCATACTTGACTTTCGGGTATCCACTTCCGATCTAAATCCGGCTTCCGGTCTAAACTCGACTTCTGGTTCTCCACTTCCGGTCTAACCCTACTTTCAGTCCATACTTGACTTTTGGGTATCCGCTTCCGGTCTAAATCTTGCTTCCGCTCTAAACTAGGGATGTCGCGAACCGGCCGCGGTTCGAGTTCGCACAGGTTCGAAGAAAAACGAACTTTTTTGAAAAGTTCGTCGAACAGTTCGAATAAAGTTCGACTGGTCTGCGCATGCGCACCTTCCATAGAATTTTCAATGACTGAAGAAATCACTTTGCAAAAAATTGCTATTTAAATTATTATCACTTTAGGAACACGAGAAGAAGAGAAAAACGTTTCTAGGCTCAGGAACCATATAGTGCACACATAGCATGACTTAAAACATACGCATCGCAGACTGTTTGCAATTTCCATCAACGTCAAGTGTTGCGCCGCACCCTGAGTCCTGAAGCGTACCTCGTTCTGTACTTATATGCATTGTAGTGTACAATTTATATGTACGAAGACGTAACTGAAATGTTTTTTATTCCATCTTTGAGATTGCGGCACCATCTTTTGCCTATAGCATGGCGTGACTGCTTGCTCCTTGCCGTTTGTGTTTCTTCAGTGGCATGTGCGATGTCAGTCTCAGTATTTCGCCCCAATAGCTCACATATAGAATACTTTTGATTCCGTTTTGTGTAGTGTCAAATTCTTACCCTCCTTAGAGTTAGTGCAAACTGTTATGGAATGGCCTTCCCGGTGAGCCGTGATCCAACTACTTCGGAAGTCCTACATGTATTTCGATTTTTCACCGACACCAGGAGGTCAAAGGAAGCAAGAAAAAAAGCCAATGCTTTGCTTTTAAAAAGAACATAAAAATAAGTCGGACCTTGCGAACCTCCGCGAACCTGTTGAAAAGTTCGAAGGTTCGTCGAACTATTCGAACCCCCAGGTTCGACATCGAACTTCGCGGTTCGAAAAAGGTTCGCGACATCCCTACTCTAAACTCGACTTCTGGTTCTCCACTTCCGGTCTAACCTGACTTCCAGTCCATACTTGACTTTCGGGTATCCACTTCCGATCTAAATCCGGCTTCCGCTCTAAACTCGACTTCTGGTTCTCCACTTCCGGTCTAACCCGACTTCCAGTCCATACTTGACTTTCGGGTATCCACTTCCGGTCTAAATCCGGCTTCCGGTCTAAACTCGACTTCTGGTTCTCCACTTCCGGTCTAACCCGACTTCCAGTCCATACTTGACTTTCGGGTATCCGCTTCCGGTCTTCCGGTCTAAATCCGGCTTCCGGTCTAAACTCGACTTCTGGTTCTCCACTTCCCGTCTAACCCGACTTCCAGTCCATACTTGACTTTCGGGTATCCGCTTCCGGTCTAAATCCGGCTTCCGATCTAAATTCGACTTCTGGTTCTCCACTTCCGGTCTAACCCGACTTCCAGTCCATACTTGACTTTCGGGTATCCGCTTCCGGTCTAAATCCGGCTTCCGCTCTAAACTCGACTTCTGGTTCTCCACTTCCGGTCTAACCCGACTTCCAGTCCATACTTGACTTTCGGGTATCCGCTTCCGGTCTAAATCCGGCTTCCGATCTAAACTCGACTTCTGGTTCTCCACTTCCGGTCTAACCCGACTTCCAGTCCATACTTGACTTTCGGGTATCCGCTTCCGGTCTAAATCCGGCTTCCGATCTAAACTCGACTTCTGGTTCTCCACTTCCGGTCTAACCCGGCTTCCAGTCCATACTTGACTTTCATTTATCCGCTTCCGGTCTAAATCCGACTTCCGATCTAAACTCGACTTCAGGTTCTCCACTTCCGGTCTAACCCGACTTCCAGTCCATACTTGACTTTCGAGTATCCACTTCCGGTCTAAATCCGGCTTCCGGTCTAAACTCGACTTCTGGTTCTCCACTTCCGGTCTAACCCGACTTCCAGTCCATACTTGACTTTCGGGTATCCGCTTCCGGTCTAAATCTTGCTTCCGCTCTAAACTCGACTTCTGGTTCTCCACTTCCGGTCTAACCCGACTTCCAGTCCATACTTGACTTTCGGGTATCCACTTCCGGTCTAAACTCGACTTCTGGTTCTCCACTTCCGGTCTAACCCGACTTCCAGTCTATACTCGACTTTCGGGTATCCACTTCCGGTCTAAATCCGGCTTCCGGTCTAAACTCGACTTCTGGTTCTCCACTTCCGGTCTAACCCGACTTCCAGTCCATACTCGACTTTCGGGTATCCGCTTCCGGTCTAAATCCGGCTTCCGATCTAAACTCGACTTCTGGTTCTCCACTTCCGGTCTAACCCGGCTTCCAGTCCATACTTGACTTTCATTTATCCGCTTCCGGTCTAAATCCGACTTCCGATCTAAACTCGACTTCAGGTTCTCCACTTCCGGTCTAACCCGACTTCCAGTCCATACTTGACTTTCGGGTATCCACTTCCAGTCTAAATCCGGCTTCCGGTCTAAACTCGACTTCTGGTTCTCCACTTCCGGTCTAACCCGACTTCCAGTCCATACTTGACTTTCGGGTATCCGCTTCCGGTCTAAATCTTGCTTCCGCTCTAAACTCGACTTCTGGTTCTCCACTTCCGGTCTAACCCGACTTCCAGTCCATACTTGACTTTCGGGTATCCACTTCCGGTCTAAACTCGACTTCTGGTTCTCCACTTCCGGTCTAACCCGACTTCCAGTCTATACTCGACTTTCGGGTATCCACTTCCGGTCTAAATCCGGCTTCCGGTCTAAACTCGACTTCTTGTTCTCCACTTACGGTCTAACCCGACTTCCAGTCTATACTTCACTTCCGATTCGACAGTTTGGATTACTATATGCAAGTTCATTTTAGTTAACCGTTAATTAGCCTCAATTAATTTCAGTTACTCTGCAATTACCTTTAATTATCGAAGATAACCACAGGATACCTGAGGTTATCTTGAATTTCATTTCATTCCCTTTAATTATCTATATGCGCTTTAATTACTCTCACTTCCCCTTTAATTGACGTTAATCACCTTTAATCACATCGAGTTACCTCGGTAACCTGCGATTACATTCGGTGTTCTTTAATTTTATTTAATCTTTCTCTTAATTACATATATATTACGTTCGTTACCTTTAAACTCAACTTCATTGCTTTAATTGTCTTTAATTACCTCTAATTACTTTCAGTTACCCTTACCCCTTACTGTTAATTACCTTCGACTACTTCGACTTCAAATCGTTACCTTCATTTACAATTACTCTCTTATATCCCCTTTATATGTCCAGGTATACATCTGCCTCGGTGAGACTTCGCCATCACACACACGAACACACACACACACATACAGCTTTTTTCCATTTTGAGAAACAACTTTATTTTCGACCTTGGAGAGTGGGGAGTTTCATCGCCACAGGCGATACTCTACCCCATTGCTGGATGGAATGGGGGGAATGAAATAACGAGCCCCTTCACAATAACGATCGAAGTCCGATGGTGTCCAGAAATGTCAGAAGAGCTTTGAGCGCAGAGCGTTGCTGGGCTGGATTGGGCCAGGGACCAAGCAATTTCGATAGGGAGAAAGGGCGAGAGTCCAGCTGACGAAGAGACTCGGTGAGTGTGGTTCGGGAAGGTTCGTAGGGTTCGTAGGGTGTGGTTCGGGAGGGTTCGGGAAGGTGATTCCATTTTGACACTCCTAATGCTGTCGTATTAAAACATGTCTTCCACCCCACGGGATCATTGAACTAGGCAACGAACTGGCTAGGTTCAGGTGAAATCAGAGTTAATATCGTATATGTCTGTAATCTCAACGAACACGGGTAAGTCCTCCTCGGAAGATTCTTTGGCAACAGCACAGCCAAGAGCAAATGTGTTATCATTATGATCTGCACGTTTTACATAGACAATAGATTGTGCGTGAATATCACGGTCATGAATATAACTCTGAATTGCTTCTGGGGCATGTTGAAGTAGTATCTCCTTGGAACCATCAGTAGATGTGGCATTTCTGATGAAGGGGTGCGACCACACATACTTTTGATAAAATTGATGTCTTCTTGCTAATGAAAGGGTTATGTTCTTAAAATGTCGAGTTTTTCTAGCAACATCTTAAAATGCTGGTGTTTCCCTTCGAAACGCATACACGATACAGCTAGGAGAGGACCAAACATCCTGATGAGTCGCGGATAATGAACAATGTACAGGGGTTAGGTATTTGTGGGTACAACACTGCAAAGCCTTGAAGAAACGCATAAATGCAACGCTTTAAGTAATGAACATGCATATGCGGAAGGTGCCTGCTCATGAGAAGGTCTAAGCTATATACTAAAGCTATATAAAGCTATATACAGCTGCCATGCTTCATTGCCATGCACAGCTGCCACGCCATACATGATTTTCTGTATGTCGGCTGCGCATGTCTACACACACATTTAATCAGCTTGATATACATACATATATGGACCTCAATGTGATTATATGCAATATGCTGGTAATTGTGAATACACGGTTACCAGCATATTGCCACGAACCCAGCAGTTTTATTCGGCGTTACAACCTTTACACCCCAGTTGCCACGAGGGTGTTAAAATACGCCTTAAAAGGTGTGCGCCATGAACATTTTGATTTACACCCTTTAAGGTGTAAAAAGATTTAGAGTGTACTTACACACATTGACCAGGGGTACATGACAGCTGCGGATGACAAAGACGTGACACAGCCCCTTCTAATAAAATGAAATGCACCCATTTCATGATCACTGTTGAAAGAGTGAACACTTTTGAAGTTTAAAGTTTATTTTCTTTCTAGAAATACAAGTTGCACTTGTGTTTTTATGGACAGGTCCTAGAGTTGGTGCAGGGATCAATAGTTATCGAGCAGGGATAATATACACGCCCAGCCACTAATTATCAGAGCATTAGCAAATAAGAATAGAGTATAATTAGTATAATTTAATATAGTTTTACCACATTTATTTACAAGTTATCACACCACCAACTCGCTGAAAGAGGCGACAACCAAGGTTCACAATGAATAAATGACTGACATGCGAAGTGAATTACATGGTGTCAGTGTGACTACACACGTCGATTTTGAAAGAAATAAGTGATGACGTCTTTCCAATGTGAAGCGGCGATGAGTTCCAGCTTCTGCTTGAAAAATGGGAGAACTGAAATACACAATAGTGGTTCGACCCCATGGAGTATTTGAAAGTTAGTGCAGTGCACACCTTCTATGTGACTAAAATATAAATGTCTACTCCGCTGCTGTTAAAGCGAAAAAACTGGAGTGAAAACTCTCGCTGGCTCGGAGAATAGGGTCGTGATGATTATACTTGGGATGAATTTTTTATTCCAGTGCCAGCAGGATATATTCAGAAATATTTCGACTGTGTGAGGTGAGCACAAGGCCTGTAGAGGGGCATCAAAGCGCAATGCTCTGTTGGGTACTGAAGCTTGCAGTCAATGATGTTGGGATTTACTCTCTTGGGCCACTCTGGACCGGCTACGGCAAGCATGAAACCGCCATCACCCCCAAGCATCACCACCTCCAGTATCCGCAACTGTTTCTGTTCATTTGCATCCGACAGGTGATGCACCCTGCACTCCATAACCTTTTCCGATGGACTCTTAGCCGTACCGTGTATTCACACAAGCGACATTCCCCCAGAAGCAGAAGATACAGAAAGCGTCCTAGCTTTCTGCTGTCGCGTGAGCGCGAGCGCTGAACGTCGTGTCTTCACGTGCACTGCATGCCAACCGTGTGGAATATCCTACTACACAGCCACCAGATATTCCGTGGTAGACGACAAGAAGACACGCTGATGGTGTCGTCTGCTAAATACGCAGTACGCCACTCCCGATATTCCACACCGTGTGAATGCTCCGATAGTGGTGTTTTTGCTTTTTCATCCACAAGAATATTCCGTGAGGATGTCGCTCGTGTGAATACACACGTAGTGGAAGAAGTGTCGAGCACCCTCGATGCCGGAGACTGAAGAAGAAGAAGAAGCAAAAGCGCGCAGTACAACGGACTCTCGCATTCTCTTCTAGGCCATCAAGTTGAACGGTGGAACGCATAAGGGCCTTGCATTCACAATGGGTTTGCTTTCTGAAGGGTCGCCACTCTCTTGGGAAGAAACAAAGCGGCTCTGTGAACACGTCCGCCATCATGGGATCCTCCAGTTCATCATCCAGTACCGCAGCTCGAAAAACCGCAAGCACGACTGTCTGCGCTGGGGCGACGAGATCGAATACATGCTGGTTCGGTTTGATCACGAAAATCGTCGAGCCCAGCTCTGCCTAAGGGCCGCTGAACCCTCAACGAAAGAGACGGCCGTGACCGTTCCCTGTGTTCCTGGCATCCAGAATTCGCTGCCTACGCCATTGAAGCCATTCCGAATGCTCCGTACGGGGACTTGGTGTCGCATTATAACGTTGTTGAGCACAACATGCGGGAACGCAGAGCCGAGGTACGCGCCCTTCTCGCGAAAGATGAAGAGATCATGTGCATAACAACGTTCCCAACCTTGGGCTGCCCACAATTCACTTTTCCGGTGTACACACCGTCGCTGAAGGCTGCCCACATGCCGTCCTTGTTCCTGCCCGAGGAAATGGTGTTCCCGGCTCATCCTCGCTTTAAGACCCTCGCTCGTAACATCAGGGAACGACGTGGGAAACGTGTCGTCATCAACGTCCCAATTTACAAGGACGACAATACAAGGTGGCCTTTCACTGAAGACTGGAGAGCGCTCGGAGGTGACGGAGAAGCTGAGAGATCTGCCCGACCAGGCCACGTCTACATGGACGCGATGGGCTTCGGAATGGGAAATTGTTGCCTGCAAGTCACCTTCCATGCATGCGACTTGACTGAAGCCAAGGACTTATACGACCAACTGGCAAATATATGTCCTCTTATGCTGGCTTTAAGTGCAAGCAGTCCTGCTTTTAGAGGCTACCTTGTCGACACAGACTGCCGTTTTGACGTCATAACTCAGTCCGTCGACGACAGAACGGATGAGGAAATGGGATTAAAACCATTGGGCCCCGACGCGCACCTGATCAAACGACCTCGCTACGCGAGCATCCCTTGGTACCTTTCCTCAAAGGGCCAGCACTTCAACGACGTCCCAATGGCTTGCGACGCAAAAGTATACCAGGCACTTCGTTCGGCAAACGTAGAGGAACCATTGGCGAGACACCTGTCGCACGTCTTCATCCGTGATACTCTTTGCCTCTTTAGCGAGAAACTGAAGCAACACGACAATATCGATTTTGATCACTTTGAGAACCTGCAGTCGACAAGCTGGCACTCCTTGCGATTCAAACCCCCGCCACCTAAGAGCAGCATCGGATGGCGAGTCGAGTTCAGGCCTACAGAGCTGCAAATGACAGAATTCGAGAACGCAGCGTACGTCGTGTTCGTTGTGCTTCTTACGCGGGTAATTCTCACCTTCGACCTTGACCTCATCGTGCCCATCTCGAAGGTAGACGAGAACATGAAAATCGCGCAGAAGCGGGACGCTGTCCTGACAGAGAAATTCTGGTTCCGTAAGGACATCCTCACCCACGGCTGCCCTTCGTCCGTGGGAGGAGTACCCGATGAGAGTGCGCCGGAGATCGCCCACATAAAAACTCGGAAAACCTAATTCCAACAACGACACGGATACCGGACCCACTAACACGACACACGCAGCAGCCGAACAAATCATTTCCAGCACCAAAACCACAACTCTCCGCAACATCGCTGACTCACCCCGAGAAAACGCTGACGCAAGCACCGTAATAGATATATCACGCTCACTAACCAGCGACGAACTACAAGTCCTCTCTAGGGGGTTAACATTCTGCCCTACACTCAATTCTGTTAACGAATACGAAATCCACAAAGACATATCAGACTTTGCGAGACGGCTACGCCTTAGAGAATTCTTCGCTGATACAACACAAGAAAACAACAACGACCTCCGACTACCATCAACCTGGACACCAAATCACGGCCGAGGACCCGCATTAGACCTGTACATTAAACAAGTAAGCAACGACATCCTTCGCAGTATTTCCCAAAGCTCGCGTGGTCACAACCTCACTAAAACACAGCGTGACATCATCAAAGCGCTAGCTGACAGAGATGATATCATTATCAAGCCCACAGATAAGGGTGGGAGTATCGTCATCTGGCCCACAGATAAATATATTTCTGAAGCTCATAGGCAACTCAACAATACGCAACACTACCTCAAACTGGAGCATGACCCAACAAAGGAGTACACGGCGCTAATAACCAATACCATACAGGACCTCCACGAACGAAAGCTCATCACACGTGATGACCTCAGATATCTCACCCCATCAAACACAAGCGCAGGGCGTTTCTATTTACTGCCCAAAATCCACAAGGTACACGCCAACGAGCTCTATACGGCTGACATCCCCGGCAGGCCAATTGTATCTAATAACAACACACCAACAGAAAGACTCTCGAAATTACTGGACCACTATTTAAACCATATTCCGACAACACTGCTATCGCATGTATAAGACACACCCCACCTCCTCAGAATAATCAGAGATATAAACAACACTCGTACATTTGGTAGGGACACAATACTAGCCACGCTGGATGTGACATCACTGTATACTAACATCCCACACAACGACGGAATCACAGCCCTCTGCAATACCCTTTGTACAACAAACATCAGAAAAGACACGGAAACCATACTCGCTCTAATGGACTTGGTCCTTAAACTGAACTACTTCGAGTTCAATGGCGAATACTACCTACAAGTACACGGTACAAGTATGGGCACACCTGTTGCACCCACATACGCAAATATATTCATGGGTTTCTTGGAAAACAAAGTTCTCAGCGCCCTCTCATTAAAACCCACTGTGTACCTTCGATACATCGATGATATACTGATAATATGGGAACACGGGGAACATGAATTTCAAAAGTTCGTAGATCTACTGAACACCGCGCATCGCACCATAAAGTTCACATCACAACAGTCAACTCACTTAATTAACTTCCTCGACACCACAGTATCACTAGACAACGGCAACCTCATCACAACCCTGTACAAAAAGCCAACTGACAAACAACAATACCTTCACTTCAAGAGTCACCAACCGCGTCACTGTAAGGTTGGAATTCCTAATGGGCAGAGTGTAAGACTACGCAGAATTTGTTCAAACGACACAGATTACGCTGAGAAGCTTGACGAACTCTGCAGTACACTTGCCCAAAGGGACTATCCAGACTCCCTCCTAACCGAATTCCGTCGCAAGGCACTCACACTCGATCGAAACGAGGTTCTGGAAAACCGAAAAAATCCTGACGCGTGCCAAATAAGCTTCATCACAAGATATTCCAACGCACTTCCAAACATCAAAGCCATTCTAAAGAAGCACGAGCCCCTCCTCCAAAGCAGTGACCGACTTAGCAATATATTCACCCATCCCATACAGGTGACATACCGACGCGCAAAAAACCTAGCAGACTCCTTGGTCAACGCCAAAATCAGCAAAACGAGCGCCCCGTACACGGGAACACGGCCCTGCAACCTCCCGCGCTGCAAAACATGCAAGCACGTTCAACACGCTAACTCCATCAAAAGCACTGCGAGCAATTACACCTACCCCGTTAACCACGCATTCACATGCACAAGCTCCAATGTCATATACTGCATTGAATGCGGCGACTGCTCTATGCAATACATTGGTGAAACCGGCCAACAAATGAACAACCGCCTTACCGGACACAGAACCGACACGTCCAACAAACTCCCCAAAGCAGTCGCCGAACACTTTAACGTTCCTGGTCACAATTTTGACAACATTAAACTATATATTCTAGAAACCGGGTTTAGATCCACACGTGACAGACGTGATAGGGAGTCTTATCTCATATACAAGTTCAACGCTCTTCACCCGTCCGGTATCAACAAATCACAAGGCACCCTAGAAACACTTCACAAATAAAATATGCTTTTCTCTTTTACCCCCATTATCATCTGTTATGTTCTGCATGGCCACTGCTTTCTGCATTCTTTATTGCATGCCACAACTTTGTATTACAACTATTATTTAAAAAAAAAAAAAGAAAACTTTGCTCGTTCTGGAATTTTCCCCACGTAACCACTAACCTCCTTATCTTTCGCTATGCTTGCCAATTCTTGCCACAGGCTAGTGCATCTACCGCACTTACCGGCAGTAAGAAGGGAGTTGCCTCAGGACAGAAGCCGCCGATATTTCGAACAGAGACTGTTCTTCTTCTGGGCACCGTCCTCATCATTGGCATGGTATTTAAAGGGTTAGGTGTGACGTGTTTAAAGGTACATGCGAATTGTGGGTCAACAGCCCGGAGGGAAGAAAGGGTCCGTGCGGGCTTCTACGGCCGGAGTGAATGGCTGCTTTGTTAGGGTGTGGAGGGGATTATGTGAGCCTAGATCACTACGTTCACATAATCCCCTCCACACCCTAACAAAGCAGCCATTCACTCCGGCCGTAGAAGCCCGCACGGACCCTTTCTTCCCTCCGGGCTGTTGACCCACAATTCGCATGTACCTTTAAACACGTCACACCTAACCCTTTAAATACCATGCCAATGATGAGGACGGTGCCCAGAAGAAGAACAGTCTCTGTTCGAAATATCGGCGGCTTCTGTCCTGAGGCAACTCCCTTCTTACTGCCGGTAAGTTCTATACGGTGAGGCTGACATCCTGACGGAAACCTTACGTGAGTACTGAACGGCTAATTAAGGGTCAGCTCCGGGAGCTCGCACCATTCGTGCGGTCTCCCCACTGGTCCCCACTTCTAACGTCCCCACACTGCGCCATCTAGTTAAGACGGATGTAATCCTCCCCGGCGCCTCAATGTCATACGCATGCGCATAGCCCATTGTGAAAAGGTCCATAACGAAGGCGGCTGATGAACTTATAGGTGTAGAGGACCCGTCGGTGTAAACGGCAGTGTGCTCAGCATATACGCTTAATGGAACAGTCTAGACTCGCACAACTTTGTTTCTGTTTTTGGTCGGTATGGGATGTTAGGCAGCCGAAAACAGTTTTTCTACAATTAGTGCTATCGTAGCGAAATTGGGACGCCTGCAAAAGCCCCCGAATCTCCTGTGTGCAAAACACACTCCTTCGCCTTCACGATAGACCCGTGATGAGCGCCTCCACGCGCGTCACTAGGTGACGTGAGTGGCAGGGACGCTCCTCATCGGACCTGGGATCACATGATCCAGGTTAGGAACACAGCGCAGGCCGGAGCGTCTGCTACTGCTTCGGAAACTCCGGGCGTTCTCCGACCGCGTGATGTCCGAAACGGAGGATTTGAAGGCTGTCAACGACATGACCTCGATGTTTGGGACCGCTAACGCCACGGGAAGAACGAGTGGTGCAGCTCGAAATTAACTGTGTGTTGTACAGCGATACTATGGCGATACCGCAGTGCTTCCTGACAGTGTGCAGACTCTCTGATCGTTTTCACCGCACAGTTGGTTCAGTGGCTAACAGGCAGCGCCACAATACCGCCGTCATCTCTTGGTTTCTGCAACTGTGATTGCAGAAACTGTGATTTCTGCAATTGTGAGTTCTGAGATTGCACAGAAGTCACGGATATATTATTCTTGCAACTTTATTTTGTCAGACTGCATATATGCTTTGTGGCTGCATTATGAAGAAATGACTAAGAAGCAAGCGAGCTGGTGAAGATCATGCATAATGTAAAACCCCAAGACAAAGGGACATAAACGGACAGGCACAACACGTCTCAAGGCTAAGACTCAATTGAGGCTTACTATTGAGACATACTAGGCCGGGATCTACGCGCTGAGTCACCGGGCCCGGCCGGGCCATTTTTCGATGCGCCCGGGCCGGGTCGGGCCCGGAAAAGTCGGCCCGTGCAGGGCTCTAGTAACGATAACGGAAACGCCTACCACTCTCCGCCAATACCGCAAACAGAAACGGAAACAAAAATTGTCTTCCGGTATTGAATTCGGGTAATGGCTAGTACTGTTGTGCGGTGACGTTTCAGTGACCTTTCATTTTATTTTTGCATTTTGATGACATCATTCCCCGAAATGCTTTAAATACTACACGACAGTATGGAAACAAAGGGCAATATTGGATATCGAGGCTGCAGCACTCGCTTACCTACTTGTGACATCACCTACCTAGCTGACATCAAGACATGAGACTTTCACAACATAGACTCCACGCACTCTACTCCACCATACCACGAGGATGACAGCATATGCGATTTTTTGTACTTTTCTTCATTTCACCGTGTCATTATTGTTAACTACTGAGAGCGTCCGCCTATGACTGCAACATTGGATGAAGGTTACGCCCATCTTGGGTTGCTGGACTCAGAGTGACTGAAGACATGTTCACTTCTTTAAAAATCTTGCAAGATGTGCACATCCCAACGACGTAAAATTACTTGTGTAGTGTGTACACGTGACACCGAAGCAGCACTTGGGCAAAACTGGGTGCTCACCGAGCCGGACGGGCTGTTCTCCCGCAGCTCTGTAAAAGCCGTTCCGTTACCGGAACCAGTAACGGAAACGTAACGGGAACAAAATTAAAAGCTGGTATCAGAAACGGATAACGGAAACGAAAACACAGCATTAACGAAAATGGAAACGGTAACGAAAATACGTCCGTGATCCTTCCCTGCTTGTAATCCGTAACCTGTGGAAAAAGAAAGGAACGAAGGAGAGAAAAGAAATACAATATGTGGATTACGTATCTCATTCTCCAATCATCATTTTATTTCTGTTCGAGAATCTTGGTGTTGACATATTCACAGATTTTTTATTTCTATTATTTCAGGTGCTTACATTTTTTTGCATGTTATCAAAGAGGTAGTGCTGCATCGTCCATGGCTTTCCGAATATGATGAGGTAGTGCTGATCAATTTGACCACAATGAACAGCGTGCTCTCAATGTGGTAGAGCCTTGGTTTTGTCCAGGCTGGATGATAAAATGTGCGCCGTTCAAGAGCGTGTGACTGCACTGGGCGCACTTTTTCGCACGACAAAGGGCTTGCAACGGGATGACTCGTCCTTGTGAAGGGACTGGATGCGGTGAAGCCACGAACTACTAGATTATAAATACCATGTCAGGCGCACCCCTTCTACGCGCCGCATTGTTGGAAGGTAGTGGTGGCGCTTCTCATCGTCCCAGTTATTGCTTCCTCAACTTCTACAATACTTTGTACTTCAGCTTACCTTAGTATTTCTGTACAAGCGGTGGACGTTCCACAGATGTTTCATTCTGAGGTTGATTATCATCATCATTCTACGCGTTTTCATAGGGGCTATCGCTGTCGTCTGCTACGGTAGTCGTACACCCGCTTCTGCGCGTTGGGAATTCAAATTTCGATCGTCCAATCGTGTTGTGCCGATCAGTAGCGCCCCTGGCGGATCGTGCGGACGGGCTCCTCATATGATTTTCTGATTGTGACATGGTCGTTATAATCTAGTAGGTCGTGGGTGAAGCCTCCTGTAACCTCGGGCCCGAGGTCACTCCCTTTGGGTAAATTTGGGCTGAGGAATAATAGGGGCCTTCTTCGTGTGCAAATGTTTGCGAGACCGTAAAATGTGATCGATAAAGTGCACTAGCAACACTCAGCAGGTCGGACTTACGACATTTGTGAAAGTATCACACCTTCAAAAGTGCTATAATACATGTAAGACCTGGATTTTTGTGTACTATAATATAGGTTTTACATGTATTATACACATACATCTTGAACATGGCTGTTAGAATGCTTAATACAAATACTCAGAAGTAGTAGGAGCAAAAAGTAGCAAAAGTAGTAGCAATAGTATTACAATTAGCGTTCCCGGTTTTGCGGTGTTTAGTTCATTCCAGATTCCGTTGGAAAAAATCAGTGGGACTTCACTGACCACGAATTGGTGGTTTTCGGTGGCAATATTTTTAAGGGATAGAGGATCGGCGAAAATCGTCGAGAAATAAAACAGAACCCCTCTGTACGCACACACCGAATATAACGCGTTACAACAACTCATACTGCAGATACTGGGCGACTGTGGTAAGCAACAAAGCTAACCTGGCATGTGGTACTTTGACTTTCTTCTAGCTTTTTGGAGTGTCCACATTGTATATTTATCAAATTCTAACCAAAAAGGCGAATTATTGAATTTCAGTGAATTACACTAGAGGTACGGACAGGTACGGGGCCCTGTAATGTCCACCGAGCTCAAGAAGCCATCGTACGTGTAGTGGTGCGCCTGACTTTTTTCTAAAATTGTCTTTCGATTGAAAGAGGTCACCTCGTATATACGCATACAGAATTCAAATACCTACACACGGTTCATCAGGATTGTGAAATATCAATTAAAACATTACGAGCTTTGAAGTTGAAAAGTTCTGCAGATAAAACCTTGATGTTAGAGTTGCATGTTTTTCCTTCCTTGTGACTTCCATCGGCGGCTCACTTATAAATTACTGCAAACATACCCATAGCGTATTCTTGTAAGTATAACGAGACCTGGGCGCAAATCATAAAGGGAATTCGAAGCTACTGATTACAAGTTGGGGTTTGTTAGTTTGTGCCGTTTTTATCCGCACATTAACCAGGGTGGACGTGTATCAGCTTACAGCAATGACGGCGCTATCCCAGCACTAGACAGCCGTTTCGGCCTTACTGGGTATTCGTCACCAGTACGCAGGTAAGCAACGTGTAACTATGTGGTTTCAGAAGGCATTTTTATATTGGAATGAACAAGACTTACCCATGGCGGTGGAGGCATGTCTTGAGACTGCGGTGCATAGCGCGAAGACGATAATGGCAAGGTAAACGGCGGAAAAGGTATGGAGCATTTTTTTGCTTCCAAGGAGTGTGATCGACAGAGGGGTTGAGTCTCGAAGGGACTGAATATCAAAAGCTACTTCAGAAGCGATGTTCGCTACGTGGTGGAGATATCACTTTAGGACGATAGAAAACGGAGTATCTGCGGGCTCAAAATTAAAGGTCGACAGCAAGGTGACGAATTGAGCAAACTAAGTGTGCTGACTAGCATTTACTAAGACACAACCGAGCTCGGTGATACCTGTAGACCCGTGCGGTAAAATCTTAATTAGGTCACGTTTTCTTGCAGCTTCTATTCACGTGTTTTCGACTCCGTCTCGAAAGTGCGAACTTAACAAATGATTAAGATTTCGCTAATTGGCAGGCTCACGGCACGCGCGGGAGGCACTCGAACCTAATGAGCTTTCAGCAGTTTACATTGGAAGAACGTGGTTTAGAAAATGAAGGAGCGTACGCACGAATATTAGCTCGTGACCTTTACGAAATGCCGTGTTACAGGTCACTCCAAGGAAAAATGTTCGAGTCTGCCGCTAGTAAAACTGTTCTCCTCTTACCAGCTGTGCAGAACGATGAGCTGTTAGTGCAAACTATTCGACTCTCGTCAGCGCCATCTGTGAGAGCGGACTGGGGAACAGGAAACTCAGACAACGAGGGAAGAAAAGAAGGAGTAATTTTACTCCTTTTGAGGTCTAAATGCATTGCCACAAAAAAATAGTCCCTTTCTGGAGTAAATGAATGTCACAGAGTGTAGACTTTAAGACTGTCGTAAGAGTCCCAGGTACATAATTCGTGTGCATGCATGAAAATACTTTGAAGCGAACCGTCAACCGTGATATATCGAGTGATATAAAATCTTGCGCCGTACATAGGGCACAATTTGCAAAGAAAGAAGCGCTAACGGTGTCTTACTCTGTGGTGTTGTAAAATTGCTAAGTTGGCTGAGTTATACAGCCTTATGCCATCATATTGACCAAGAGCACATATTTACGTAGGATGTTTCATTCAGGAGACCATTCGCGATGTTCAGTGACAATTCGCAGTCCTGGGGAGTAAATGTCGGGGCCAGGGGACTAAAATGGGAAGTAATTGCAGTCTAGGGGGAGCAGATGCTGTAATTACTCCCCGTTTTACTCCTTTTTTCCTTAGAGTGTAGAAGGACGATGATCAGCCATGGTAACAGCAAAAAAGAAACAAAAAGAAACGAACTTCCACCTAGCTGTTCAAGGAAAAGTACGGGAGTCCGACTAGTAACAAGTACTGGGCGTTCAATGACGATGGGGAGTGTTTACGAAAATGGTGTTTAATAATCGAGGATGGTAAAAGGACGAAGAGATCGTCGTCGAAAAGGTATCCTAGGGGATAACGGGAGGCGCACACTTACAACGTGACGCACAGCCGTTGAATACAACGTTGGCACTACTTACACGCATTGACCATGGGTACATGACAACTGAGGATGACAAAGACGTGGCACAGCCCCTTCTAATAAAATGAAATTCACCCGTTTCATGATCACTGTTGAAAGAGTGAACACTTTTGAAGTTTCAAGTTTATTGTCTTTCTAGAAATACAAGTTGCACTTGTGTTTTTATGGACAGGTCCCAGGGTTAAAAATTGGTGCTGGGATCAATAGTTATTGAGCAGGGATAACATACACGCCCAGCCACTAATCATTAGCAAATAAGGGATGGAGTATAATTAGTATAATTATACATAGTTTTACCACATTTATTTACAATTCAGTTATCACACCACCAACTCGCTGAAAGAGGCGACAACCAAGGTTCACAATGAATAAAGGACTGACATGCGAAGTGAATTACATGGTGTCAGTGTGACTACACACATCGATTTTGAAAGAAATAAGTGATGACGTCTTTCCAATGTGAAGCGGCGATGAGTTCCAGACATTACCTTTTGTAGTGGTTCAGTGTTCCAAGACCTTAAATGACAAGTGATACAAAGCCCTTCGGGAGTGACCGTTTCCATACATGGGTTAAACTTCTTTCAAGCCGCACGTCCTTATACACACGACAATCTCGATGGAAACTCAATACGCTGACTGGTTGGTATTTACAGAACTCTCAGAAATCTCGTCGTCCTCTCTGGATAATATGAACATTGATGAAGGAAATAATGTAAAACACTATAAGCAAAGCAGCTGTTACAACCATTCCTCGAATATCACAATCACTACCAAAACCCTCCAAACCCTGATGAAACGACGACTGCAGGAATGCACGTAAAGACCAAGAAAAGGCCTGGGCTATATTTAGACGATACCCTTCAGTGCAGAACATGAGTGAATTAAAAAGAAAACGGGCAGCTGCAAAACGAGTGAGACGAGAAGCAAAAAGGAAGTCCTAGCGTGACTTCGTAACTACAATAAAAAGCAACGCCACAGCTAAAATTGCGTGGGATAGAATAAAGAGCGTTAGCAGCCAATATCATGGCTTTACTGTACTCATTCTGTCCCAAAATGGAGTTCCATATAGCTCTTTATGGGAACAAGCTAACGCGTTGGACAGACACTTTCAAATGGTGTATAGTTCACGAAATTATAGTCAAGGTTTTTTAAACATCAAGCTACACAACCAAAACTATGAACCATATAGCACAAACTTTACTGAACAACAGAGGGCCCTCAGCTGTGTAAGGTCCTTAGCACCAGGCCCAGATGAAATACATTATGAAATGATTCGTAATTTAAGCCCCACTTCAGAGCAAGTGCTCCTTCAGTTCTCTAACCGTGCATGGCATGAAGAGACTCCTCCGTTATGCAGGGAGCTAGCTAAGGTTGTTCCCATTTTGAAACCAAATAAAGGCCCTTCCACGGCTTCTACCTGCAGGCCAATTGCCCTGACAAGCTGTGTGGGGAAAACATATATGAGGATGGTAAATGCAAGGTTAATTCATGTGTTGGACGAGAACAAATCGTTTGATAAATACCAGAGTGGTTCCCAGTCAGAGCGAGGCACCGTTGATAAACTTTTACGAAAGTAAACGCAAATACGAGAGACTTTTCTTCGAAACCATTTCTGTCTCTCTGTTTTTCGATCTATACGACCTGGCGGAATGGCATACCTCGGGACCTTCGGGACCAGGACGATCTTCTTGACGTACACGGCGTCAGTGGTCAGTGCAATTTTGAAGAGTTCTGTCATTTCCTCTAAAAGGTCTTTGATGTATTTAGAGTGTAATCACCTCTTAAATCCTCTACAGCATGGTTTCCGCAAAGGATATTCGACGGTTACGGCTCTTTCAGACCTTATTCACGACTTGTCTGCAGCAGTTCATGAAAACTTACAAACAAATGTCTTGCTCTTGGACCTCCCCGAGGCATTCGATCGAGTGGCCCACGAGCACTTGCTCCTCAAACCAAATGCTCACGTTTCAAGCTCTAAATTAGTTTCTTGGTTTCACGACTATCTTACACGACGTACTCAGTTTGTGGAACTAGATGCATGGATGCGCATCATCACCCCCCCCACACACACACACACGGATCTTTTTATCAGTTGTACCAGTTACTATTCCTTCTATATATTAATGACCTGCTGAAAAATATCAAGAGTAAAGCAAGTCTATTTACCGATGATTGCATAATTTATCGGGTTATTAATTCAACGACAGATAGGGGCATCTTGCAAAGTCATGTAGATAGAATCAAAGAGTGGTGCGATACGTGGCAGATTACTTTAAAAACACAAACACAAAAGAAACAATGTGTATGTGTGTTTCGCGTAAGAAAAACCTACTGTTACGGCATATTTGTTCATAATAAATTGGTTCATAAAGTAAATGAATACAAATACCTGGGGGCGATCGTTACAGCGCGTTTAATATGGAACGCGCATATTCGATACGCGACTAGAACTGCTAGGAGCAAGGTGTTTTACCTTAGACTAAGGTAAACCTTAGGTACCTTACCTAAGGTAAACTTACCTTAGGTAAACTTACCTTATTACGGTATTCCGCACCTGAGGTACGATTGTGTGCTTATAAATCCCTTGTATTGCCAGTGATTATGAATGCCAAAGTTGTCTGGGACCCCTATAGGTTAACACAGGAAAGCAGAGTAACGACCAGAGTTATTTAGTAAGTAAGTAACGCGTTACTTTTCTACTCGTTACTCAATTACATTTGTAGTCGAGTAATTGGTAACGGCAATCAATTACTTGTTTTGAGTAACTGCATGGCATAAGTCTAGTTAGCATTAACCGCCTTTTGCGGTCCATTCTTGACTTCCGAGTATCCACTTCCGGTATAAACCCGACTTCCGGTTGTCCACATCCCGTCTATACTTGATTTGCGGTATGTACTTCCCGTCCAACTCGACTTCCGGTTCTCCACTTCCGGTCTAATTGACTTCCGGTTGTTCACCCCAGTCAATGATTGATCCCCGGTTTTACACTTTCAATTACTATGTGTAAGTTCATTTAATTAACCTTGAATTAGCCTCAATTACTTTCAATTACTTGTAATTACCCTTTAATACAGAGGTGACCTTGAATTCCATTAATTACCTTTAATTGCATTTACTTGACATAATTACTCTGAATTCACCTGACGTTAATTTCCTTTAATTACGTGTAATTACCTCCGGTATAATCTGCGGTTACCCTCGGTATTCTTTTATTTCATTTAACCATTCTCTTAATTACATCTATGTTACATTCATTACCTTTAAACTCAACTGTCTTGTTTTAATTACCTCTACCTCTACCCGTCTCTTACCTCTTACTCTTAATTACCTTTGACTACTTCAATTTCAAATCACCTGATTCCATATACCCCCCTTGCATGACCTCTTATACCGCTGTCTTAATGAGGCTCCACCAAGTGAGGCTTCACACACACACATGAACATAAAGATTTATTGATTTATTTATTTTTTTCATTTTGACACTCCTAATGCTAATGCATTAAAAACATTAGGAGAAATGGGAAGGCAGGATCGGGGGGGGGGGGGGCGCTTTACGTTTCGACGGCACTGATCGGATAATCGCATACGCGGTAAAACTTACCAAGATAGACTGGATGTATGAGATTAATAGGATTACAACAATGACGACGATGCGCTCTTGTACCTACAAATTTCTCATATCAATGGAGATGCACTTATTTTATTTCTGTTGCGCTCTCCCATCACAGCTATATGTGTCTGATCACTGGAGAGAATAGTTGGACGAAGCTATGTTGCCTTGCAATGTGTCCAACATCGATGTAAGTACCAAGTCAGGTAACAGTCCTCTTGAGACTGGAGAACAAAATTGATAGCCTTTAACTCAGTCGTACGCAGCTTCCTATAAATTGTCGAAGAGTTGCGAAAGAAAATATCGCTGGTTACTAAGATTTGCAATCGTGTATTCTAAGGGTTCTTCGTTTTCGGGTTTTATGATTTTTCAAATTCGGGAGGGAAAAATCCGGTGCTATTTACATACGAGAATTCGGGGAGAAATCGGGTGCTATGATCTCTGTTTGATATGTCATCGGGGAATTTTCGGGTGAAACGAAAGGCATATGAAACAAGCCACTGCTGGGACGAGAAACAAGAATCTTTATCTTTCCGCTCGGAACTAGGGCAGTGAATGACAGTGGTATTCAAACACTTGCCCGAGCTCCACAAAAGCTCGTCTTTGACTCCCACAGGAGGGCATCATAAAAGGAGGACAAAGAGGTTGTCACAAATAGCTCTCTTTGCTGATATTATGATTCACTTTTCGGAAGGTTTACCGCGAACCAGTTGAAGGACGGCGAGGATTTCGGGTAGATGTCGGGTTTCAACCGAATTCTTGAAAATTTGTTCGGGGAGAGGGGGACTATAATGAAAAATCGGGTTTAACTCGAAAACAAAATCCCTATCTATTCTCTCTCAAAACAAGGCATTGAATGTAGCAACGGGTCGCAATAGACAAAAGTAAGTCTGACTTACCTGTTGATCATTCCCGCTGTCGTGAACTGGTGCAGATGAATTCATCAACTGGTCCAGAAGGAAGGAAATCAAAGAAGCCGAGATGACGTCCTCCATTTACAAGTAGGTGTGGAACGTTGCAGTGGATGTCGCTCTCCGAGATCCCTAGGGGAAAACATCCTTATATGTTCGGTTTCTTTGCTAGACGCCAAATTGCATCACTTCAAAGGAATGCATCCGTCTTGACCAAATTGAAACTCTAAGAGAAGCGTATTCCTGTACCCGTATCGACTTTGAAATACGTCTGTGCGAACGTGTTGTAGGTGTTGGAGCGCAAACAGCCCTACACTTCATATGCAGGAGAGGGCAGCAAAAGCAGACTACAATTAGACGTAACATAAACAATACATATTTTACACGTCATTAAGACAAGGAGAGAAACCATAAGCCGTGCTCAGCAATTTGGTCTAAATTTTTAGTGAGTATAGTTTTCTTTTCGTGGCTGAGTGCTTTAAAAGCACGCTTATCACAGACTGTTTGTGCGCACGTGCATTTATGTGCATTCAGTTGCCCGATATATACACAAAGAGGCGCTATCAATTGCAAGGTTAACACGAAAGCATTTACACGAAAATTGCAGTTACACACATAATAAAAACACAATAATGAAGGGCAGATAGAAGTGACTTACTACTTTAAACAACTCCATTTTTCTTTAATAGTATGAAGTAAACACTGGCTTGCACAACAAGTTGTAAAAAGAAAAGCGTGAACGTTTCGACACCTATTCGGGCGTCATCACCAGCACAGGAAAATGAAACGGGGGTTTAAAACGGGAATCCTTTTAGACCCTGATAACAGACTTGTAAGGGCCCCTTGTGACTGTTACAGGCATTTATCTCGCCACGAATGTGCCAAGGTTCAAGGAATTTTCTTACCCCCCATCTGTGCTGAAAAGTCAAGGTTGTCGCGTTGTCAAAATTGAAAGAATGTCCTGTTCTTAACAGGGGGGTGATCGACAAGTTCGGTGCGTTGATTCTTTGCTGGTGGTTTTGTCAATTGTGCCTTGTGCTCCTTCATTCTGGTGACCTTCTTCCTCGCAGTTTCCCCTACATAGCACGTGTCGCATTGTTGACATTCCAGTTTGTATACAACCCCTGCTTTGTACATGTGGGGCACAGAGTCCTTGGGATGGCACAGAATGTTTCGTAATGTTTGACGGGGCTTGAAAGTGGTTACAATACCAAGTGGCTTTAAAAGCCTTCGTACCGACTCTGATAGGCCACGTACATAGGGAATGCATACAATATTGTCGGGGGCAGGTCGGTTATCTGAGACGGAACACATTTTAGAGACAGTGTCTGTGATGAAACGCTCGGGTCTCTAAAATGTGTGACACGGTTTCTAAAATGTGTTCCGTCTCAGCCCCTACAGAGGATGTCCCGTAGAACTCAATTGCAAAAAACATCTATACTACTCTCTATCCTTATAAAAAATGCTGGTCAGTTTTTAATGACGCACCCCGTATACATACATACCTATATATATATATATATATATATATATATATATATATGTATTCAATAAAGACCAGAAGTGGAGACGGTGCTTCTACAGGATAAGTAATAAAAGGGGGACTTTATTAAAAACTAAGAGACGTTTCGACAGCAGCGCTGTCTTCAACAGGAATGGGATACTATGGTGACGCAAAACAATTGCAAAGAATGAGAGGGGAATATGTACAAGGAGAGAGGGCAGCACACGTGCTTTGTCAAACAAAGGTAAAGGGGTACAATGAATCATAGGCAGTCAAGTTCTTCGCCGGAGGGCAATGATTTCCTGGGGTGACCAACCGGGGAGTCTGAAAGAGATACAAAAGAGTGTATGTATTCTGAGAGAATTAGGAATTTAGGTTGCGAACTGTTGAGAGGACGCCGGGGTCCTCGTTGATCTGGCTTTTAAATTTGTAGATCAGGAACGATTCTCTTTGTTCTCTAAGGCGTTGGGATGGAAAACCCGATTGCAGAACGAAAATGGCTATGTCGTTAATTGAGTGGCCGGGTTTACTAAAATGTCGAGACACTGGCAGATTAGGTTTCTTTGATACGTCGGACCTGTGGTTGTTGAATCGGATTCGGAAGGATGTAGCTGTTTGACCGATATATTGGGCCTTGCACTCATTACATTGAAGGAGATAAACGACGTTAGAAGAGTTGCAGTTAAATAGACCATTAATTTTTGTGCGATAGTTAGAATTTGTGCTTTCTACTCTGGTAGCAGTTTGCATTAATTTACAGATCTGGCATCTGCGTCCGTTGCATGGTTGACAACCGTTGTGTTCCGAGGACTTGTTTAACTTGGCGTTCACAAGTCTGTCTTGGATGTTCCTTGCTCGACGATAAGTAACGCGGGGTGGTTCCGGAAACACCTGACTCATGCGATCAGATTGGGTGAGGATTGCATAGTGCCGTTTAAGTATGCGGTTTACGTCCGGGGCATAACCGTTGAAGCTAATAGTGAGGTTTACCGAAGAATTCTTATCGGTTCGGGGCTGTGTTTGGAATAGGTTCTCTCGATCGGTTGATCTAGCTCTGGCTATGGCATCTTTTACGACCTGATTAGGATATTTTCTATCTGCGAAAGTTTCTTCAAGGCTCTCAAGATGATTGTCTAGTTCATCATCGTTAGAACATATTCTCCGGTAACGCAGCGCTTGACTATAAGGGATAGCTAGCTTAGTGTGCCTGGGGTGGCAACTCTGGAACGATAGATATTGTTGGGAGTCGGTAGGCTTGCGATACAGACTGGTGGTTATGATTCCATTATGTAGTTTAACTTCCACATCCAGAAAATTAACAGCTTAGGAGGAGTAATTGAATGTAAATTCAGTACTGGGATGTACTTGGTTAAAGTCGTTAACAAACAACTGAAGGTCGCATTCGGAGTGGGGCCAAATAATGAATATATCATCTAGGAATCGCTTATATAGGAGTGGCTTCAGTGCACAATTTCTGAGGAACGGTTCTTCCAAGGATGCCATGAAGATATTTGCATAGTTCGGGGCCATTTTTGTTCCCATTGCTGTACCGTTGACCTGTATGTAGTGTTTGTCGTCGAATTCAAAGTTATTGCATGTTAGGATCAGATTCAGGAGCTCCGTGAGGACAGACGTATCATAACCCTGATCGGGTTGATTCTTAAGGAATTCTTAGGAACATCCAAGACAGACTTGTGAACGCCAAGTTAAACAAGTCCTCGGAACACAACGGTTGTCAACCATGCAACGGACGCAGATGCCAGATCTGTAAATTAATGCAAACTGCTACCAGAGTAGAAAGCACAAATTCTAACTATCGCACAAAAATTAATGGTCTATTTAACTGCAACTCTTCTAACGTCGTTTATCTCCTTCAATGTAATGAGTGCAAGGCCCAATATATCGGTCAAACAGCTACATCCTTCCGAATCCGATTCAACAACCACAGGTCCGACGTATCAAAGAAACCTAATCTGCCAGTGTCTCGACATTTTAGTAAACCCGGCCACTCAATTAACGACATAGCCATTTTCGTTCTGCAATCGGGTTTTCCATCCCAACGCCTTAGAGAACAAAGAGAATCGTTCCTGATCTACAAATTTAAAAGCCAGATCAACGAGGACCCCGGCGTCCTCTCAACAGTTCGCAACCTAAATTCCTAATTCTCTCAGAATACATACACTCTTTTGTATCTCTTTCAGACTCCCCGGTTGGTCACCCCAGGAAATCATTGCCCTCCGGCGAAGAACTTGACTGCCTATGATTCATTGTACCCCTTTACCTTTGTTTGACAAAGCACGTGTGCTGCCCTCTCTCCTTGTACATATTCCCCTCTCATTCTTTGCAATTGTTTTGCGTCACCATAGTATCCCATTCCTGTTGAAGACAGCGCTGCTGTCGAAACGTCTCTTAGTTTTTAATAAAGTCCCCC
>NW_026999586.1:0-52409 GCF_037126465.1 Ornithodoros turicata | reverse complement strand
TTAAGCAAGGGGTTAGGCCACCTTATTTTCTTTTTACGACAAGAAATTAGTCAAGGCGGGCTACAAACAACGACGACACAAGCACCTAGGCCTACAGCCACTAGAATCAACCAGGTCAAGCAACTCAGGAAAACGAAACCATGACGCCAGTACATTTTCCCGTCGGTCGATTTCTTATCTAGTTCTTTTTCATCTTCAGCGACGAACACAGAATCCCTCCCGTATCTCTTCCCCTGTCTTTCCCTTTCTCCTTCTCCATCCAGGAGCGCTCAAGCTATACGCGAGTGCTGACGTTTCGGCAAGCGGTGTAAGAAAGAGTTTCGCGTTCATAAAAAAACTCGCGCCTTCATCTGTTCATGGCATCTTGTGTGTGCTCTATTTATCCCGTCCTCCACAATCTGTTAGAACCATAGAAATCATACGGAGAGGCTAGAAGCAAAGGTGGCGCTGGCTCTGCGTCAAGACGAGGGATGCGCCATATTGTGGCGGCCAGTGTTGCCATGTGCCAGTGATGTCTGCGCGCTGTCCTTGGCAGCTCGGTTTCAATGGTGAATATTGTTACTGTAATCAATTTACGAGGAAACAAATGTGCAATAAGCATAAAATAAACATGAAGTAAGTAATACTGCGCCCTTCCGGTGCTGTAATCACCTGCTCTAGAAAGAAAAGGCGGCCTTGAGTGCAAGGGGAAGCTAGGACAGTTTCGGTTCCGAGGTTGTCGACAGCCGGCCGCGGTTATCGGCTAAAGCTAATTACGCGGAGTGCGACTTTGACGCTCGCTGCATCACAAGAAACAATGCGGCTGAAACAACTGACCAGAAATCGTTGACTAGAACGTTAGAACATGTGGAATTAGGGGAAACTCCGACGAGGTAATGAAACGATTGGAAGACTGGTTTGACCCTGGTGATGGTAATCCTGGGCTGCCGCCACAGCCGAAAAATATTTGTCTCTCCCGGAAGAGCCTTGTAAGCACACAAACAAACTACCGCCTCAGGTGCATTCTGTCGTTGCTAAGGACATGGGGCCCTGACACCATAGAAATCATAGGGATAATTTCTCCTCATGATTTCGATGCCTGATGCTCTTACGTTCAACTTTCGGGTGCGACGACTTGTTGTTTTTTTTTCTCTTGACACAGTGATACACAATTAATACACATAAAGCAAATCAGTAAATTAAGGATATAGGGAGTGGTAGGCTAAGATAAGGAAGATGGGCTCACTAATTTTGTGACTCATCTAATCAGTCAACAATACAATACACATTGAAAGAACAACATATGAAAAGCGGAGTGTCATTGGAATAGCGAACACAGCAGAAATATTACATAATGCGAATTGGAATGGTTTACGGGCTCGGCGCCCCCGAGGAAGGGGTGGCACCTCACAGCACAAGCTCGCCGAGAATTCTTTGGTGCTCTGACTTACTTTCTTTTTAATGTAATGGCCTGCTTCCTGGAAATGTGGATTACAGTTTTGAAGCCAGTGCAAGGAAGCTTCCCAGGCCGCAGGATCGTGGTGAATATTTGTCTTCAATGTACACAGGCAATACCCACTATTCCCACTGTTGTTGTCATGTCAGCATTTCTTCATTTGTACTAAGGTGTTTGGTGTTGGCTGGTGAACTTGTGAATCTTGCTACACTGTTGTATCTGGAGTTTTGTTTCCCGAACTGTGCTTGTGCTTCGGGTACAAGTCATGCCCATGTCATGTGCGCCCCCAACGTGTCACACAAGTCATTCTGCCATATCTGGAGTATCTTTCCACAAGTGAGTGTCATTATTCACTGACATTCCCTAACACCTTTATTGGAGACATAAAAATAATCAAATCATTATTTCTATTCATAGGCGATGGGAATTGTTGAGGTGCCATAGGTCGTACTTCTGTCAATATTACAGGTTTCCCCACCATCACCCCATACTTTTGAGACAGTGGTTTCAAAGTGTATCTCGTGCTATCCCCACTATTTTCTCCTGAAAACAGGACAGCAGCACGGTAGTATATTCATTTCATTTTGTGATGCAGAGAGTTCAATACACACTTTCGGGGTATTGGCAGCGTTTGCAACTGGTCGGGGGTCTACACTTGTCCATGAAATATGCAGGAATGACACTCGAACAAGATGTGGTACATTACAATTTATTTCATATGCAAAAAGTGGTATGGTCTCTGAATAACAGGACAGATGAAAGCAATCTTGGAGCAAGAATGAGGTCGTGTACACACATGATGCTTGTCAAGAAAATAATTACTTACATTTGTTTTTTTTACTTACTTACATAATCACATCTTGTCACCTCTAACGAGAGCATAGAGAGGTAGCAAGCGAGCTGGTGGTATGGCTGCTGGCTACTCCAATTGTATGATTTTTCAAGGTCTAATGACACTTGGAAACAAGCTTTTTTCTGTTTCCCTAAAACAAAATAATGTTACTGGTCATCGTGTCGTAATTCCGCATCTTCATAAAATTTCTCATAACCTGCTTTTTGTTGCGAAAAAAGTTTATGTGAACCTTGTATTTAGAAATGATTTTCGTTTAGACTCGTTAACACCTTTTGAAAAAGTTGAAACTTCCTGTAAAACCCACAGAACTGTGTATGTGAACTGTCGTTCTAATATTGTATATCAGATACCTCTGGAATGTGGTTTTTGTTATATCGGCCATAGTAAACGCTTCCTAAATGATCGCTTGCGGGAGCATGCCCTCAAAGTAAAAAATAACGATTGTTCTTCCGAATTGGTAAAACACCTACAAGTCTGTAGAGGTTGTGCGCCCAGATGGCATGAAACCTTTGTAATGTCCAGTGAAAGTGACCTCAACAAAAGGCTTATGAAGGAAACGCTGTCCATTATCTCTGCTGGGAACTGTGTCAGCAAGCCTTCCCTGACCTTCCCGTTGGTTTTGGGGACGTTCTTACGTTCTCCTCACAGTTCATTCTCACCCACTTGAACCCCTTATATGTTTGTGCTGTTAAGTAAACTTTCAGCTGTGTTTGAGACCTTGTCTGTGTTTGTCGTTTTTTTGTCCCCTAGTCTCGGGTTTTTAAGTTATGTATGTCACCTCTGACAGGAGTAGGCAGTAATAATCAAGATTTTAATTATAGTACAAGTAAGTAACAGTTCCAGAAAAGTACTAATGTCAGATGGTAGAAGTACAAGGGTGCAGTCCGGTTCTTATCGTCGTTTTACTAATGTCAAGATATGCAATAGCTATGACTGAGGTGTAACTAACGTGCATTTTTTAAATCAATACCTCAATTTCGAGCATTATACAGTGAATGCTCTTTCAGTCAAACGTCACATTAGCTGAAACTTATGGTCAACTCAAACACACCATGGTGCACAGGGATATTCACTCTGTTGTAGAGTGCAGTCCACTAGTCGAATTACTGCTTTGCTCAAACAAGAAGTGCTGGATACTGGCTGTTGCAGTTACTAAATGTTTACTGTTGCAGACAGTAAAGTGCTCCTAAGAAACAGGTATTACAATGATTAAGCAAATACTGAAAACTGTTTAGTTGTACTGTGGTACAAAGCTTTACTATTAATTATTGGCTCCACACTCTGGCGATACCTTCTTCTGAAGGTGATGAAGCGCTTTCACCTGTTTCATGTCATTCCAGAGCAGATGACTGCAATGTCCACAGCCTGTGAAATTAGGATTTAAAAAATTGTGAAAATGAGACAGCACAAGCAACAGATTTGAAAACACAGTATCTACATGCATATACGTGCGGTATAATTCCTTCAAGTGAATATGAATTGAGCAGAAGTCTGTTTTGGTTAATCACATTGTCATGAACAATGTAGCATAACTCTACCATAAAGTCCACTACATAGATCAAGAACATCTATTGGACCACTACAGCTCTGTGCCCGAACATGTCATCTCACTGGTGAAAGTGATCATGAAGCGGTTCCTGCTGTTGAGGCTGCACGAATTGTCCCGGAAGATAACAGAGAAATCCCAGAAGGCCTACATCATGAGCAAGCTGACAAAGCAAGTGCTCTTCATGAACCAGTGAGGCGGAAGTCACGACAAGACCAATAAACGAGTTCAACCAGTCATGTTCGTTACATGTGCAAATTCTCCTTAAATATTTAGCCGCCAAGCGTCCTACGTTTACTCAAAATTTATGCTATAACTTTGACAGCGCCTATCACCTTTAAGGCCTCCCATTTTCCTGTGTCTGTGTGTCTGCTTAGTGAAGAACGCCGAGCTCAATGGAGGTCACATATCAATCCAGATCACCGTTCATACATTTTTCAATATGACAGAGTAGCTTACAATATCTAAACTTCTTGCACAGACCAAGTTATATCGGTAACAGGCACTGAAAATTTGAGTATTGACGTTCCATCCCCGTAAGAAATTACGCTGTGTACACGTTTACAGACATTATTTGTCATGCTAACGCAACCTGCGGTTGAAACAGGTATACGAGACCTGACATCAAAGGCTAGCATGACATTGCAGCGTACAATATTTGGAGAGGCACATTCGGGAGGCGGAAAAACGAATACGTACCTGAACCAGCTGCCATTTTTGTTTTTGTTTTTTGTGGATTGGCTTGGTTATCTGGCGCTCATGCACTTCCGGTCGGCTACGGCTACTACAATATGGCGAAGCCCGCGCTTTGCCGTTGAGGAGGAAAGTCCCTCCGTTCAACTCCTTTGCTCTCGACCATTTTCCTCCTCAAGCCTTTGCTTCTAGTCTCTCCTTATGATTTCTATGGTTAGAACCGAACAGGCTATCAAACAGGACGTCCGCCTGGCAGCAAAAAACGTACCTGGTTAGTCCCCATAATAATTTTGTAAAAATGATGTACATTAAAAAAAAAGTCCTGTATGATGCGTCCTCATCGATAGAAATCGAGATGCAGTGAACTTCCTAGTTTTATGGAGTATTATTGAATTACCACTGGTAACTCTACACTATTACAATGAACTACACCACTCCCAGGCAGCACATAAGTCGAACCCATATTGGCTCTGCAATCTACAGAAAAACGTAAAAAAATGACATCAATATTACTACCGTTACCCGGGCCCATCGTTGACGTTATTACAGATGGCAATATGGAAAATAAGGGTTTGCCGATATAGGCAGCCAATATTGATTCAATAGGGAGCCTGGTTGCACTTTTCATGCCCACCTGGGACCAGTATTGGCAACCTGGCAGCCCACATTGATCCCTTATTCGGCCAATGTTGGTGTGTTGCCTGGGACAGCACCGTCCTAGCCAACCATCATCCCGGATGACAACGTTCTTAATCGTGATATGTTGAAAACGGGAGGCGGACCCTATTCTGAGCTTATAGTACGCATCAGTGGGATCAAAATACGCTCCGCCTCTTGTTTATAATCAGGGGCAAAAAGGCCGTCGTTCGGGATGATGGTTAGCTGGGAGCGTGCTATGTGGTGAAGCTCATATTTAAGAAGTGCATGCAGAATCCAAATAACGTGTGATTTGCATTACGTGTGTCCGCATATCATATCCTTCGTTTGCAGGCCCTTTTGCAGCAACGTGCGACTCCACAACAATATCCGAGGCCAACATTGACTGCTACAAAAGATTTGAAAAGGAACACGGTGGCCTTCCCCGAAAACCAAATGATCCAATTGAGCCAACTGGGAATATAAGATTACTCTGTTGGTGAGTGGTTTTTCGCGTGCACGAAGTGGTTGCACGTCGGTGTCATCAGAAAAAAAAGCACCTCTTCACACACCCACACCCCAATCCACATCTGTAGAAACGGCCTTAGTAATGGAAATCTGATATTTCTACGACCTTGCGTCACAAGTACTGAACTGCGTAACTGAAGAAGAGGCAACGCTAGTGCAGCGTCAGAATAAATTAATGAATGCCGTGCTAATGTTGCGTCACAATAAGGGAAACGTCGCGCTAATGCAAATGTAGCACCCCAAGACGGGAACAATATCCTGTTTCGTGCTTCATCTGTCCAGCGTTCATCAATTTAAGTACACCCGACTGAATGCCATGTCAGGCTGCAATTTCCATCAGTGCTCCCTGTCATTTAACAAGTTTTTCTATGCCATCTTTTCCAGTATGTTAAAATACAACAAGTATTGCGTTCCTAAACTCCTAGAAGACAAAGGATGCCACCCCGCTGCTGCTCTACAATCTGCGACGGAGATAGAGACAAGATTGGAAAGTTGTCCAACACCCAACCCGATATGTGAGTATAACAGCGGAAAGAGTTCTGACCGCATAATGCATCCCAATGGCGTCCTCTGACCGCAAAACGTTACCATTTTACCGCCCTCGCTGACTCAAGTGGTAGAGTGGTCCGTAGTTACCTCATACCAAGGTTTCGGCTACAAATCCGACACAGAACGCCGGCAGCAATTTCGTGACAGTTTAGAAGTTGTTCCGAGAGGCTGCATTAAGCGAAGCACGTTAAAGACGCTGCGTCGTGCGCTCATATCTTAAAGCGCGACGAACGCACGTTACAGAACCCTCAGGTGGGCAAACTTATTCCGCCCACCGACCACTGAGGCGTTCGCTCATGATCATAGTAGACTCGTGACGCAAAGACACTTGGACCAAAACCACGCAATTCTCCAATGTTTCGTGTCTGATATATATTTTATGTTTCGGCATATTTCACATTGATCGTTATACAGGTTGTTCAAAATTGAGCTTTCACTAGCACTTTATAAATAGGCGAACAAAAGAAAACTGGTGCTATTTTTTCTGTTCCTTGAGTAAGAAACAGGTGCTACATAATTAGCACCACCTGTTTCTTACAAAAGTAGCGTAAAGTTATCATCCGGTTTCCTGTCATCGCTGTGAACACTCTGTATAAAAGATTTTGCCATATATCGGCTATTTTTGGTCGTGTCTCATGTCATATTTCGGCACCACTTGAACCATTTTTAACATTTATCGATCCCAGTATCTTCGCCTCCGCTCGCGTAATTTCGAAACGGAGGTCATGGTGGTAAAACTTGCGGTCGAATTACATAAGCGGTGCTTCTGGCCTATTTCGAAGTACGCAATCAGTGAATTGGCAAAGCACCGCTAGCACCCAGCACAACTTCTGAAAGCGGAACGTGCGACAAAGACTCGGCGACTTGAAGAGCTGCTTTAGAAAAAAATAAAGGAAATCAAATTATTGAGGTATGTGGGCACCGCCCTCTGGAGGGCAACGATATCGCTTTGTAAACATTCTTGTAATGTGCACTTTGCATGAACTCCCGGGCCTCAATTTTCATTTTCAACATGTACTCACTACGGATTAAATTCGAAAAAATGTACCGTCAGAGCAGCCAAGTAGGCCCGTGACACGAAATATTTGAAACCTGCGATAGGGATCTACTGGACCCCTATACAGGGTGTTCAAAATTAAGCTTTCACGAGCGCTGCGCAAACACAGCGATGACGGGAAACTGGATGATAACTTTACGCTACTTGTGTAAGAAACAGGTGCTGCTGATTATGTAGCACCTGTTTCTTACTCAAGGAACAGAGAAAATAGCACCAGTTTTCCTTTGTTCGCCTATTTATAAAGTGCTAGTGAAAGCTTAATTTTGAACACCCTGTATATACTTTGTAGCCTCTTGCACCACATTGCTTTTGTTAAATAAACGTGAAATCTGATAAAGTTCCTTCTCCGGTATTCAGTCCTGGTGGCGCACATTCAGCGTAACGAGAGTGAAAGCTGGGGTCCGATCTTCAACTTGTCGTTCTCTCATAACGCGCGTTATATGCATCACTTCTGCCCGTGACTTGACACCAGCTCTTGCGCGAGGCTCGTGAACGAGTCGTTCAGGCTAACGAAACGAGCTTTATGCATGGTTTTCTGTGATCACAATCTGTACTCCTCGGGAAACTCATGTGTTGAGACGACATCGCCCTGAGCAGGCTGCCGACAAGGCCGCATTTTCTCCGACCGATAGGATTGTTCTATTTGTTTCGATAGCTCGCATTCCCGTACTCTCATATGTGCCCATTCCATTCCAATGCCCGTTCTCATGCTCGCTCATACCGCTGTATACCGCTGTATAGCTCGCTAGTCGTGTAAAAATAATGAACAAGAACGTATATCAGTGAAAGTACAAACGTCGACCAATAAGCAAATCTTTTAAATCATATTCATGCCCTGACGATTGTGTCGGGTGAGAATGGCCTTAAGTATGACACGAGAAGTAGTGTTTGCTCAGTTGTAGCGCATATGGGAGTCCGAGGCCAGACGGGGAAGATGTAGTGGCATCAGTAGTATTAGACGGAGGAGTAGGCTGCCCTTTCTCCTCAGCATTAACACTTATTTGATTACTTCTACGTACGTTTCTGTTTCAAGCATCGAAGTACAACACGCAGCCGTTACTCTCAGGCTTCACAAACTGCGCACTTAAAATAAATTTGCAGTATGGTAAAACGTTTTTGTAGTCAGCTTGAACAATATTGCAGGCGAATGTTAACAATTCAAGATAATCTACCTCAAGAAATGTGGCGAGTGCTTCGCTCTTCACATTCAAAACAACATCGACACTATGCAGCAACATACTCTAAGAAGAAAGAATTCAAAAACTGCTATAGGAATCTAATAATATAGGCATCGCCTTAGATGTTCATTAGAACGCCCGTAGCTACCAAGACGGTGCGAATTACTGTCATAAGACCTCACACACATTGTGAACAGCGCTTTTTGGCGGGCGAAACTACTAAAATCTGCCTCGTCCAGTTGAAAGGCGTCCTGAAGCCATCGAGTCCATTCCCGATCGAAAAATCCATCAGGGCCAGTCCTAACGGAACCATTAGACCAATAGGCCAGAAACAGAAACAGAAATCTAAAGAAAGAAAAGCGCTCTCCAGAACTGAAGGCGCAAAAGCTTACTTAGGGTGGCAGTGTCCACCTCCGTCGATGCATGGGCATCAAAGTGGAAGTGAATGCAGGTAGCACAAACACTATACGTATAACTTGTATTCCGTGATTTGGAGAATGCGAGTGTTGTTTGCTGTCGCGATTAAAAATAAGATGTGAGATGTCTAAATTTACTTTATTTTCTCACACAAGCAACATTGAAGTGAGGAATGGCTTGAGGTATTAACTCAAGACTAACACAACATATGTGTTTCTTACTGCTTTGGTTGAGACATCCTGTAGGTCCATCGAAAATCGAACTTCCGCAGTGCAATCCCGGGTTCTTTTCTCTATCGCAACACTCCATGCCATTAGAGAATTCCGTCAGGACTAGCAAAAATTTTGAAACTGCCGACACGCGATATCGGGCAGATATACAGAAAGGGGCGTCCACATGTGAAGCTCCCAGTCGTTTACGGATGCCTAGGTACTGGCGCATAGCACTTCACGCAATGCTGAATCGTCTTTACACGCTAGGGCGTTCACACCTTGAGCCTCTGGGCGCTGAGCAGTTTTAGGGAAGTTTTATGGGTTTGACGTATCGTCCCGAACCATATTTAAGTGAATCCTGAAGCAATATTACAATATTTCGAGTGCAGCGAATCAGATGGCATAAAACAATAGTAGCTTGACTGTCAGTGGTCTATCGGCCTGTCAGGATAATGGGAGCTGCCATATTGAATACTGTAAGAAAGTCGGCTACAGCGATGCTCATTTCTTACGACAGCTAGAACTTTCGATACAGGGGAACTTTTCAGCCTTATTTGTTGCAGTTATGTCCTTTACAGGGTTTTGCATGGAGTGTTTTAGCGATTATGCCCACGCACGACACAATATTGGACCCCCATGTTGGCTAGTCATTGGCAATGCAGGTACAATATGGGACCAGTTTCACCAGGATTTTCCTCATACTGCCTTAGCCCTGTCAATATGGGCCGATTTTGCAAAGTTTTGGGCCAATATAGGGAAAATCCTGACAATATGGACCCCGTATTGCCCATTGACTGAAAATGCAGAAAATGGTACGTACCTGTGTTGTCCCAAATGCCCAAGCAGCACGGCAAGATTGGACGTTGAAGCACGTGAAATGCCCAATTCAGTACGTCCTTACATCCAACAACTTCCCGCAGAGCATACACATCTTTCGAGAGAGTCCATATATGTGGCAATGCCACTGTAAGATGCACTGAAACTCAACAACTAAACTTTCCACTTGCTGCAAACAGCCACCATTTTTCTTCGTGATACCAATGCCAATCCGTCGAACCGACTGACAGCGTGGGCGTTTGAGCGAAATCACGCGTCCTACAACTAATGCGCATGCGCAACACAGACTCGGTTCCGACTTTTGATTAGGGCTAAAATGTCGCTGTCGCTCTAATGTTAACGGAATTGCGGCAGGTAAGTAGAAAACACAATGTTTGATAGGAAGGGATGTCTCTTCAATAACGCTAGGTGCTTTCAAGTTACTGCAGGCAGTGTGAGTCTCTGATGTGTATGCCTGTCACCATCACGAAAGTGTTCCGCTCCTTTGTACTCTAGGAGGGAGTTAGAAATTTTTGGTCCATACACTGTTGGGATTCCAAAGGAGACTGCTGAGGGATGTTTGGCAATGGCAGTTCCGTGGGACTGCCTGGGTCCTTCAGCAAGTTGGGCATAGCACCTGTTCTTCGTTTTTATGGCGATGCAGTGTTGTTTTTGTAATGCTATACAACGTGGATCAATAAGATCCGAAGAAATGAAAAAAAAAAACATAAACAAGAGAGAAGTAATAGCAGTGGTGGGCATTGTACCGGAGAATGTTTTCTTATTACACGGGCTCCCCTTTGACATTATTGGAAATATTGGGGCAAAATGGGCTTGCCAATATAGGGAGACCATATTGGTCCAACATCAAGCCTGGTTGCACTCCCATACTGGACATGTATTGGTAATCCTGGTTTTCCATACGGGTCCAATAATGGACTGAAGAGGGAACCTAGTGCAGGGATCACAGGAAGTGTTCTCTGAATAATGTAAAAAATAAAGAAAATAAACCCTGGCCTAGGCATAACTAGAGAGACGACCACGTGACTCAAAGTTGCACATACAATTAAACATGACTGGCAAGAAAAATTGGACTAAGGTAGTGCTGCAAGATGAGTCAGAAATTAGGAACTGAATATAGATTTTTTTGTTTCGCGTATTTTCTTTAAAAACACTCATAGGCACATTCTGACATGTACTGAGCTTGTGATCTAGAAATCAGAACGGACGTAATAGGTTCTAAAATAAACACAGAATAAGAAATTTAAAAACACAAAGCGTGGGGCAAGATAAGACACGCCGTTGTAATGAACTATACAAATTAGATCTAATTCAAGCATAGTCAAGCAAAATTATAGTCAGTATGCAAAAGAGGAATGTCTGAGTAACCAGCATAAGGCCACCTAACAGTAAATTAAAATTGCGTTACGTCTAAATTACGTTGAGTCGTCATGTCTTACCCCGTGGACACCACCGGATGCTTTAATATTTCAGTTAAACACCGGATAACCGAGAGTACCCATATTTTGCATATATCTAGTTGAATGAATAAAGTAATAGGATTTGGACTTACATTGACAGAATAAACTTGCGATACGCTGATGCGCAGACGACAAGCAAAGGGACTACAGAAAATCGCACCTTTTTTCTCGGCCTTTACATTCCAGGCAAAAGTAAACGATTTTGTTTTCTCTTCAACGCAAATACCAATCCAGACAATTCTCGCGTGCGATAAAGCGGACATGCAGAGGCACCTATGAGGAAAGTTTGAAGCGCATGTGGCAACGCGTCTCTGAGAGAGGCGGCGTCGAGCAAAAAATGTTGCACATTGCCCGGTGTATTATCTTGCCTCACATTACCTTAACTGGGAAGAAAAACACCGGCCAACCTGAGATGAAGGCAACCAGGTCAAGCGAAAGTAATGCAGTTAGATCTCAAAATGTATCTTAGGCTGGGAGAATAGGGGCACCGAAACGAGAGTGTTGTTTCCCCATTCCGATCATTGATTTCTGTTATGATTGCATCAGTCACACAAGGCAAGGAGGAAATACTAATTCTTGACGTGCCCGTGAGCCATCCGTGATGAGTGGGACATGCGTTGTAAATAATATAAGAACCAGCTGCGCATCCCACTCCAGATCGCTCGTCCTAGAGATGTCCAATGCGTTTTGTGCGCGCTATGGGGTTGACTTGGACGCAATGTGCACGTAGCGTTTTCATGCGGGAAGAAAAGTTCTCACGAGTTTCGCCCTTTGGACCTTTGAGCAGAGAGATGTAATTTTTCAGGTATTCTAAGCGTGTCATTCGTGTGTAGCACTCGCTTCTTGTCTATGCTGTTTGTATTGTCTTCGGTTTTAGCACTTTTAGTTTGCGATGTACCAGCAAGAGATGATATATATACTCCTCGCCTACCAATATACTTGACGTCTGACGTACCAAGACTGAGAAGGAATGTGCATGTGCTTGAGAGAACAGGGACCAGAAAGGGACTATATGGGCGGGGAGGTACTGGACGAGCGACCCCACGCAGTGTTATTTTCAGACACGAAATATCCTCGCGTTGGCCCCTGATTCACGGAAGTTTCTTTTTGACCAGCTCCCACCTGACGCAGAGTACTTCGTTCTATACACTACTAAGTAAATTTTGTAGAATCCTCAAAGAAATTTAGATACCGAAGCAGTTGGAAGACTAAGAGGGCCACTGGTATTTGGGGCAGAGAACAGTCCAGGAAGAACAGTCTCTTCTTAAATTCCTGACGAATGTTTGTTGGGGCACTCTGCTTATACCATGTACTTCGTTTTCAGGCGTCCCTCCACCACAGTGCAAGCGAAGCTTACCCGACGCCAAATTAATTTGCGAGTACAGATATAAAAAGGAACATGGAACCATAGCTCCAAAGCGTCGTGCAGACCTGCAACCGAGAGATCAGGGCCGAGACAAGGTGTACAAAAAACGTTGCTGGTAAGCTCTTTCCCGTTCAAGTTGCGCAGCCGCATTATGACATTGAATATGTGGATGAAAGCTGCTCTCATCCCGTTCCACTCACTGCTAGAGTAAGTCTTCCTAGAGTACTTCCTGTGCGTTGCGCTATAGCTGATGTTTGAATGGACGAGTAACAAAGAAGCACGAGCGACAATGAGGGGGCTTGTCTGTGACTGAGTTTCCGGCCTCAGCGTTTCCGGAGGCACTGTAACAAGACGTACGACACCGGAGAAACGGAGAACACATAAACACGCAGCAATAAAAGTTTTCTCAAACAGAGCGAAGCCCTTCTCAGCAGACGGCAGAGCTGAAATAGTTAGGTCTGTGGCACACGCTGAGATTACTTTTGTGCTTCATCAGCGGTTTGAGCGGATCACGAGGAGATCAGGCTTTAATATAGCAATTGCAATGTGCTCCTTCAAGTTACTGTCAATGTTCGAGTCATTGTTAATTAGTCCCCTAATTTGGGAAAAAATACGGTTTCCTAGTAGCACCCCTGCCGAGTAATCCAATGAAAAAACTAAATGATTCCTAAGCTAGCTTCCCCTGTTAAGAAAATGCATTGGAGCTAAAAAGAAACACCCTGTATATTCATAAACTTCAAAAGCGGGGGAATAATCGAGGAATTTCTGCGCGTTTACCACGTATGGTTGTTTCAATAGTCTTCTTGAAGGTTGTTCGACAAGCGCCCTTTGTTTGCACAAAATACGGGTTTCTCAGAAAAGGGATTTACGGTTGTTTCAGTCACAGAGATGCAGAAGGTGTGGGTTCGAGTCCTACAGCTGGCTAAGCTTTTCAGTGACTTTCATCCTTCACGTTTCATGCCGGACAAGCTCGCTGAGAACATGGCTTCTTTCAGTGTTAAGCTGGTGTTTACGGAGATGGTCATTCGGACACCGTCCCTTCTAGCCTAAATAACACAAACCACGCACAAACGGGATACCATAATCAACGAAAATGGTTACATAAGACAAGCGGTTTGCGCTAATTTACAGTAGAGACATGTAAAACTGAAGAAAACAGTTTGCTCAACTTTAAAACACTCGAGAACACAATCTTGAAGTCCAAATATAGAATGACTGAAAATTCAATCTACCGGCAAGGAAGTAAAGAAAGTTCCTCAGGAAGAGTTCAGAGACTGTTTTTCTGGGAATCGTACATTGGCATGATATTCAAAGGGTTATGGTTGACGTGTTAAAGGTTCATCCGGATTGAGGGCACGGGGGAAGAAAATGTCCATTCAGTCTTTTACGAGCGAGGTCAATGGGCCAGCGTGGGGCGAGGGGGGATTACCTCCACTGTGATGTCCACATACTTAGATCGTAAGATCCTCGCTAGAGCCTACTGAAACAAAAACTCATACACTGGTTTGACAGACTACATGACATGACAGACTACAACCAACGTAATTAATACAACACGTGGATATTCATGCGTTATAGACAGATATTCATGAACATCTCTTTTGTGCAAACACAGGGCCGCTCGAGGGTGACCCCTCAAAAGAAAAAAGAAAAACACGTGACAACTCCGTAAGCAGTCCCCCTCTTATTCGTGTTCCCCCGCTTCGGAGGTTTTTCAATGTGTACGAGTTCGTCGTCAATTTACCTTTTTGCTGTGTAAGAGAGAACTTTTCTGTGTGTCTATGTCTACTCCATATCTCAGAGAGTCCTGTCGCTGTCGTGCACCAGATAGTCACCGCCCTGCTACTTCTTTCAGGCACAATAATTTATGAGAAAGCCACTCTTATGTGGTACTAACGTAATATCGCTAACCGGAAATCCCATGAGTAGGGGGTGGAAACCTGGCGCCACACACACTGACATTACCGTGAATTATCAGGTTTTACGTTTAACGTAGTCAATGCGGAGAGAGACGATTTTTTTCACCTCTCCCGCGCAGCGCGCCTTCTTGCTTATTCTAAGAGGCCCAATCAATGGCCATGTGACAATTTCTTAGCCCTCAGTACGTTACGAATATCTGCAATTTACCACGTCTTTGCATGTAACTCTTTCCAGTCTAATGCAATACAACAAGGATTGTGTTCCGAAAATACTCCAAGAAGAGTTCGTATGTAGTGATCCAGATTTTCTTGAGATGTTCTTCGAGCAAATACGAACTGAGTGTGGAACATCCAAGTTGGACTGTACAGGTGGGTGTTATTGAAAGTGACGTTCTGCATAGAGATGCGAAGCCCCGGGAAAAACGGAAATTTTGAGGAATAAACCGTTTTTTTTATTTTCCTCGTCTCCGGAAAAATAGCCCAGAATTTCCCGGCGACAAAATTGAAAAACGTGAATGTTCGTCCCTCTGATGGGTTCCTAGCCGCCAACAATGCCTTAGGCACCTCTACTCCGCCAACAACCACCAACTTAGTGCTCCGTCTGGCCGCTTCGAGCGATCGCCATCGCGATCGCATAATGTCGGAATTCTAGTCGGAGTCGACACGATGTTCTAATTACCTATCGCTGTCCCATGGGATGATCTGCTCAGCATTTATGCCTGGAGGATGAGCAGTAGCTCATTGTATGCTGTGCTTTGGACGGCAATGCTTCGACTCAGCAGTAACCGCGTTTGTTTCCATATTCTCAAATTTTTCTGAAAAAAAAACAGAAAAATGCTTTCTTTTTTCCTTGAGCGCTTCAAAATGTCCGAAAATTTTGCATCTCTTGTTCTGCAGCAAGCAGTCAGGAGTCAGCGAAGATTTCACAGAAAATTTTCTGTGCGTAATATCAAAAAAGTGCGAGACTGAACACAACTAGAGGGACTCAAACCAGCAGAAGTTTAATTTTCACGAGACAACTCACGTGCCTATCAGGGTGACTGGTAAGAAAAAGAGGAGGAAAAGGAATTAAAAGGACCAACCTAAGACAGGAAGGAACCAGGACAAGCGAATGTAGGACAGTTAGGTCACAGAAGGCATCTTAGGCTGCTGGACCAGGCACACCCAGGCGAGACTTCTCTCTGCACACTTTTGCCCCATTCCGACCAGTGATTGCTCATGACGAAGTCGGCCGCTGGAGGCAAAGAAATATTAATTCTCGAGTTGTCTAGGCGACATCCGTTCTTGCTGGGGCACGTAATATAAAATTATAAACGTAGACAGTATTAAAAAAAGAACTGGTACCCGTTGCACGCCGGATCTCTTGCTCTATAGACATCCCATGCGTTTCGGGCAGTCGCAAACGCCACGGTCATGACCATGACGTCGTCAAGGGCCCACGACTGTGCGGCGTTTTGGTGCGGGAAGAAAAGGCCCACGCGCTTCGGCCTTTGGAGTTTGGAGCAGGGGGATGTACAGGGTGTTACCCTATAAAAGTCTACCCGCGCCGGCACTCCATGCTTTGCAAATACACAATGCAGACGCAACATTGTACGGCCTGCATGTAAAGCTCTTAGGGACAATCAACCATGCTAAATTTCCACGTGATTGAGCCCCGCTATGAGAAGTTATTACGCGAAACGTGTGATTCCCGTAGTCAAAACAACCAAGATGACGGTTTGTCATAGGGCAGTTAAGATGCTGCTCCCCAGACGGCGACGAGTCGCTTTGGCAGAGGCGTGTCCTCCGTACTGCAAGCCAAGCAAACTTTACCGCGGAATTCATTACAAATATTTGATCTGGAAGGATTAACTAACAGGTAGAAAATTACGCTATGTTCGCGGCACGTTAGTTTTTAAAACTTTCTGTAAATCTGTATTGTTGGCGAGGGCAGCTTTTACGTTATTTCGCTGTCTTTCAGTAAGCAGACAACTGTTTTGGTTGTCGTCTGCTAATTACGCCGGCCATTTGTTCAAGGCAAAGTTGAAGGCAAAAAGGTTAACTTGCACATAATGCTTTCCAAACACGGAAGCGAAATCGAAACACGCAGGTTATGGGGAACCGCAGTTCCAAATGGCTCGCTGCGTGATGTTGTGCGACTCGTCGCCGTCTGGGGAGCAGCGTTAGCAACATCCGAAGTGCTCTTCACAACACCGCCATCTTGGTTGTTTTGACTACGGGAATCGCACATTTCGCGTAATAACTTCTCATAGCGGGGCTCAATCGCGAGGAAATTTAGCATGGTTGATTGTCCCTAAGAGCTTTACATGCAGGCAGTACAATGTTGAGTCTGCATTGTGTATTTGCCAAGCGTCAAGTGCCGGCGCGGGTAGACTTTTATAGGGTAACACCCTGTAGTTTCCGAGGTCTTGTTAGCGTGTCGCTCCCGTGTAAAAAAAAAGTTGTTAGGTTCGCTAGCTGTCTCTGCTGCTTGTATTGTTGTCCTCGGTGTTAGCACTTTTACATGGCGATGCCCCACTGGCATAAGATACACGCTCTTCGCCAATTCCAATCGACGCCTGACGTTCCAAGATTGAGAACGAATGCCAATATACTTGAGAGAACAGGGAAGTGAATGGGGGGACGATGTCTCCTCCTATTGGTCCCAGATCTACGGAAGCTTCCCTTTCACCAGCCCCCAGTTGACGTAAGGTTGACTAAAAGGTTTTTGAGGGATCCACAAAGAATTTTAGAAAATCCTGCGAGGAAGAGGGCCACTGATGTTTGGGACAGAGAACGGTCTAGGAAGAACAGACTCTTTTTACATTCCTGACGCGTGTTTGTTGGGACACTCTGCTTATACCACATATTTCGTTTTCAGGCGTCCCTGCACCACAGTGCGATGACGAACAACTATCCAACGCGAGGAAAATTTGCGATTACAAATATGCGGATGAGCACGGAACCATAGCTCCAAAACGTCGTGCAGCCCTAAAACCTAGGGATCTGAGCCCTGCTGAGGTGCACAGACTACAATGCTGGTAAGCGCTGTTCCACGTGCAAGCGGACGTTAAGGTTGCGCAGCCGCGTTGTGATAATGAATATGGGGATCAAAGCTGTTCTCACCCCGTTCCACTCACTGCGAGAGCGCGTTGCACTACACCTCGTATTTGAATGAACGACTGGTAACCGAGAAACTTGAGAAGACCATGGGAGGCATGAATGGGACTGAGCTTTTCCCAATTGTGCATGAGAGACGCAGGCGACACACAAACACGCAGGCACTTTTCTCAAACATGTCAAGGTTTAATACGTGACAAACAAGTAGAAGGACTGCTTACGCAATTACTACGTATGGTTATCGCCATAGTATCCCTGAGGATTGTCCGCCAAGAGGCCCTCTCTTTGTAGAAAATACGGGTTTCACAGAAAAGAGGTTTAGAATTGTTGCATTCACTGAGATGCAGGACAAGTTCACTAGGCTTCTGTCGGTGTTAAGCTGCTGATTACGAATACGGTCATTAAGATACCGTCCCTTCTAGCCCATATAACACAAGCCACGCTCAAACGGATTACAATAGACAACGCCTTGGTTACAGGAGACAAGCGTGTCGCGCTGATTTGCAGTTTGAAAAAGTGAAGAAAACCTATGGAGTTTGCTCATTGGAGAACACATTGGAGATTGGAGAACATTGGAGAACATTGGAGAACACAATATTCATGTCCAAATGTAGAAGGATAGAAACTGAAGCGAACCGGAATGGAAGCATGAAGGATGATGCCTCACATAGTCATGTGCTGATATGTCGAAGAGGGACTGTCCTACTTGTCAGCGTCCTCATAATTGACACGATATTTAAGGGACTACGGACGACGCGAAAGGTTCATGCGTGTTGTAGGTCCATAGCCATGGGGGAATAAAAACGACCATTCAATCATTTCCCCACAAACGCACAGGGTCAATCGATCCCTCACAGTATCATCGTGTTCTTGTCCTTCGATATGCATCCCAGAACATCCTGAGGATGACACTCGCGGATTGTTCGTGAAGAGTCATCAGGTACGTCCTGCGGCTGTTCCCCGGGGAGCTAGCAGGATGAGAAATATTGTTGTTTCAGTTTACCTGCTAAAACACCCGAAACATTGAGTAACACATTTATTTCGTTTTCTAGGGCAATCCTAGGGGCGAGTGCCCTGGGTAGAATTTATCTGCCTAAAAACGTTCTATGATACATTGAGAATTTATCACGGAAAAAGTTAGAAACGTGAGAGAAACGATCCTGTCACACTGCTGACTGTTCTGCTGACTTTCAAATGTCTTACCCGACTGTATCGAGCCAGTGTCACTAAGAAACAGACTTTGCATCGAAGGGTAGTTAATGCTTCAAGCAATTCCTCGCTTGTGTATTGTTCGATCGTTTGCGTAATTGAAATAAACTTCGACAGCGCACACTTCGCTTTGTGTCGGAGGCGAGCAGGACTCTCGAATTTACGAAAGGCTGCGTAACAAGCAAAAAAAAATTTAGTAACAGTACCTGTAGTATATATGTGTTTTATCTTCAGAACGGAATTCTAATATACCTTTGGAAGTGGGGTTCTCGAACTTAGTGCTCCTCATAAGATTTTTCTCCGTATTTGACAATTTATATTTCTCTATGCTTTCTTTCGAAACCGCCGGGCTCGTTGCCCGTCATAGGATGTACAGGAAATGGACAGGTAAATTGCGCCTGTTTACCAAAATGAGTGGAATCAGTAAAACAGAACACATCGGGACAGCTCGTGTAGTTTCGTATCAGTTACCATTTTTCGTAAAGGAAAGGAAGAAGCAAATAACGTGCAATTAAACGAAACTAGATTACGTCTCTAATGTATCATCACACTGTCCTAAAGTTGTCCTTAATCGAGTTCTGAGGACATCCTGAGTGCACCATATAGTGCCCCACAGTGACGATGAGGACGCATGAATTGAGGATCAGATTTGACTTTCTTGCGTGTGCCACACCTGTTCATACATGGTTCTCTTAGAACATCATTGGGATGACAGTGTGTTCTTGGGTTTAGACCGAGATTAACGGGCAGCTTTGCTACGGTGTTTACGACATCGCATCCATTATTATATGCAAATGTTTTGACCACAGAGTGCTTGCTATAACCTCCTGAAAGCTTTCTCATACGCCGGTTTGACTGACGTGAACCAAAGTAATGAACACAGCTGTAAGATAGTGAGGCATTATACACACATATTCGTGAACTCGTATTTCGTGCAAAGAAAGGGCCACTTGCGGGGACCCCTCAAGTAAACTGTTCACGCGGTAATGCAATCCTTCTCTTATTCATCTTCAGCCGCTTCGGAGGTATTTGAATAGATATGAGTTGGCCGTCTATTCAACTTTGCTGCGTTTCAGAAAAGATTATGTCCACTACCTGTCTGCGGTATTGCCCTCTCGCAATCAATGCAGCAGCTAGACACCGCCCTTCGACTCCTTTCTGGCACGATAATCTTTGAGAGATGCCTACTCCAGTGTCATACACACAGAACATTGTTCCACTGAAATCACACGAGTCGAATACTGCCACGGTACGCGCACTCTCCCTGAATTGCCACGGGCTCTATTCTAAGAACGACCACGTGACAATTTATTAAACCTCAGTATGTCAAGCGTTTCTAATTTACCTCCTATTTGCCAGTCTATTTACGTTGTCTACCTCATTTTCAACCTTTTTTTCAGTCAAATGGAATACAACAAGGTTTGTGTTCCACGAATTCTCAAACTTGACGGATGCAGCGATCCAGATTTTATTGAGATCTTCCTCGAGCAAGTACGCGATGAATGTGGAACTTCCAAGTGGAACTGTAAGTACAACAGTGAGAAGAATATCGTGGCATAATGCGCACTTCATTGCTTCATTGGCCACAGCCCGGTTGGTAACACCAGTGTTAAAGGAGCATGGAAAAGAAATTTCACTATATGAAAAAGTTGGTTTTAATTTGTCAAGCACATATGTAAAAATCATTCTCGAAAAATATTCTTACCGAACAATATATTGTTACAGCACAATTCAATTGATAGAATCGCTCCCGTGGCGGAGGCTTAGCGCGCTCGTCTCACGAGGCACACCTCATTGACTGTGACGTCGAACGTTAAAAGTGCTCTCATTCGTTACGAAAAATTCGAGGGATGCTCCTCTTTGACAGCTATTCATTGTGTTCTGTTGGCTTGAGGCATGAAACAAAGGTGCAAACAAAGGATATAAAGCAAGACGCTCATAATCATCATAACGAGAATGCGATCGTGTCTCATAGCCCTTGCTTATCTTATCGTATGTACGTATCGGTGTCACAAAGAGTGCCGCTGGCTCACGTGAGGCGATAAACAGGTTTCGCGCTGCTCACAATGTAGTGCAACATGACGCGGCTCTTCTCGTATTCGTCGCTGGAAAACAAGACAAACAAAGTGCGCCCTTTGTGTCTGCAAGTTTTTTAAGATCGTTCAACGATCGCAGCTTTGACTGGTACTGTAGCTGGACACACTTCCTTCCCCACATTCCCACCATATATTCACAAAAACGCGATTTAAGGAATGGGCGCCGCGATTAGTGCTGCCACCCCGATCAGAATTTAACACGAAAAGCACAACATCGTATGAGACACTTAGCAGACATGTCGTTAATGCCCCACAGCATATTGTCATGCTAAATTCTCCTCTAAACTATATACATACATACATACATACTATACATACATACATACTATACATACTATACATATATTCGTATGTTCTGTTTCAGGTGGGACTGCACCGAAGTGCAACGAGAAAACAGTGACCGACGCCGACACTGAGTGCGGCACAAAATACACGCAGGAGCACGACGCTAGTACTCTAAAACCCAATGAAGACAAGAGCAACGAGATGCGCAAGCAACAGTGCTGGTATGTGGTTTTCTACTTGTGCAGTCCGGCAGTCATGATAAAGGAAGTGGACCAATTACTCTCAGAGTTCCAGGTAACGAGTTACAAGTAACTCCTTTGATTTGAGGAATGGAATGCATCTAATGGCATCTTGGCATACATTTACTGTAACTAAGTTCCTTTTTTTTTGGTAACTTGTAATTGAACTCGGTACTTTTGCGCAGTGGTAACTTTCAGAGGAACTCGTTGCTTTTTCAGGTAACCTTGCCACAGTAGGCTAAGTTAAGTTCCAAGTTACTTTTAACTCGCTTTTCACTCACGTCCAGATACTTTGTTTGCTTCCTCTCCGGTTCCTTCATGGCATTGTTTGCCATGAAACGTGACATTCAATCAATGGGAGTATTCTGTTCAGGAAGTAATAACCGCTGCCATTGAAATGAAGCTGAACCATTCTGCGGTTACAGGGAGTAAGATGCAAAACGTCCTGAGAAACGTCATCATGACATTGGTGGACAAACTAGAACCGAAACAAATCGGAAGGAGAGGGTTGGGTTCCACGGGTTGCACTCCTCCGCAAGCAACTCGAGGTTTAACTCAGCTGCTCGTGCGCGCTGCACGTGCGTAATGCGAAGTAACTCGTTATTTTTTTACGTAGCTCAGTAGCTTACGGTTACGCTAGTTACGCTTCCGGCTGAAGAACTTCGTTATTGACTTAACTTGCAACGAGCCTTCTTCTTTTTTTTGACGGGTAACTTCTCAATCTATGCTCTCAAACATCACACCAGTAGTGGAAACCAATCTTGCAAATATTGGGCCAATGATGTAACTGCAAACTGGTCCCACATTTTTCTACACACCTTAATCCGGCCTCATTTCGCCACACGCACAACTGACGCTGATTTTCCCGTTACATCGGATCAAAGGCTATGTCAGAGTCTGCATGCATTTGAATGTCATCTTTTCCAGTTCCATGGAATACAGCAAGCACTGTGTTCCCGAAGTGCTAAAAAGGAAAGGATGCAGTGATGAGATTGCTGCGTCTTTCATTGCACAGAGGAAGAAGCTGATGGTGGTAATGTGTGGAACGTCGATGGGGCACTGTGATTTCTACAAGAGCAAGAGCACTGGCCATATAATACATCCCATATGGACTTCGTCAACATTAATCTTTGTGATGTCGGTGGGAACAAGCGGCTTTTACGGCCGGTTATGATATCTGCAGGGTTAACTTACCATTATAAATGATCATTATCAGTTTTATTTTCTTGATATTTTCAATAGTTAAGCATCGAGGCACAACGACAGGCAATAAATAGGTGCTATGCGGCAATGCCTTCCTTCTCACTCATGGGGTGTTGGGAACTTCTTCCCATTATTTATCTTCTTTTTTTTTTTAGGGGAGGGGGATGTGCAATGTCTAACGATCATTGTTATCGAAAATATACATGACTGACGTTCGGGAAACGCACGTGGTCTAACGACGTGGCTCCAAGATCTGGGAAACACATCGCTGCGGCAAAGGCAGGGCGGGAAAGGTAATAGATTAAAGGATTCTTTGCATACAGTGATATACTCATGACTATACACCCTGTGAGCACCCTGTAAGTGTGAACAATGAACAACCCTGCGAACAACGAGATACAAGCATCGCGGCTTATCTCTTTGTAGACAAGCCGCGATGCTTGTAGGAGACTATGGGACACCACTGAGCAGCGCTCGTGTGACCCGTTCGACCTTCAGAGGCCTGTTGGAGCGTCTACGCGTTCCCCCAAAACACCCAATGTCCGATGAATGTACGTTTTTGGTCCATATGTCCATGTACAAAATCGAATATCCATTGTACGTGCCACGGATGCGCACATCTCAACGTCCGTGACAGGTCCGTCGCGGATGTCCGTGGAAAATCGTATGTGGACCTTCGATATGTGAGCGAAAAATAGAACCCTATACTTTCGCGAAAGTCACGACCAAACGAGACCAAATTACACTTCTTAAGCTTGCTTCAGGTTTTCAAAGTTCGAAAGACCGCGCTTTTTTCAAAGGATTCGCCGCACGTTCAGGTACATCTTCATATAAAAAGGGCACTGAGGAGAAAAAAAAAGTGAGCAAACCACACCCCGATACACACAAAGTGTGTATGTGTTCCTTCGTCCTGCTAGATTCGGCGTGGAAGCCGGCTGACTGCTTGTCATCTGGCCACCTGTCATCATCATCATCACCATCATCGTTTGTGCGTCTGTGCGTCTTCGGCGGGAAAGTGCATGGGAAAGTGGCGTTCGTCATAGTGTTATTTCATTTGAAGTGAATTTTTTGTGTGTCTGGCCAAAGTTCGTCGGCGTAGGATGGACACAGAAGGTATGCACGTTTCTATAATCTACTTTGAGTTATCAGCGGCGTTATTGCATTCTAGTGATGCGTTTGTAAGTGTGTAATAGTTAGTGTCAGTTACCGGTTGTCCATGATCCGTTGTGAACGCATGCAAGATGCCGAAGCGTAAGAAATCGACATTTTACTATCGGTTAAATCGGCGTGTTGTTGATACGTTGACCACATTTGGTGATGAAGATGTCCAGCGTATCAAGGGCGATGAAATTTTCCACTGTACGTCTTCCAATGGTCAGGACGCACATGAAGGGCGAAGTGCGGTTGAAAGTGCCGAAGAAAATAATGATACCCTTCACGAGTTCGTTGAACATGCCCACAGCCATGACTGGGATGGAGTGCCGAGCGAAAAATCGAGCGATACTGGTCATGTTTCTGCTTCAGGCGCACCAACAAATGACAAAAGCTTCCGCAATATCACAGAGGCTAGCATCGAAACTGCCGGCGCGCCGCAGTTTGAAGATACCGATGAAGTACAGGCTGTTGCAGACAAACTGAGAGTGTGGGCAATCAATTCAGGGAATAGCCATGACAGTATAACCAAACTGCTGTCAATTTTACGTGGTCATTCATGCCTTGCCGCTCTTCCCGGCTGTGCTAGAACCCTCTTGCAAACGCCAAGGGCACCTCAGGGCATTACTGACATGTGCGAGGGAAAATACTGCCATTTTGGACTTGTTAATGGCCTTCGTCACGTGCTTGACCCTGTTGCAGAATTGCCTGATGTCATCACCATTAATATCAACGTGGATGGCCTACCCCTCACCAAGAGCACTAGAAGTCAGTTTTGGCCGATATTGTGTAAAGTGGCTAACTACAGAAACACTGAGCCATTTCCTGCAGGTGTGTATTACGGTCAGGCCAAGGCTCTGTCAGCAAATACCTTCCTGGAGCCCTTTGTAGTGGAACTGGAGGATGCACTGCAGAACGGAGTCACCATCAAACACAAACAAATTGCACTTGCAGTGGGTGCTATAATTTGTGATGCACCAGCAAAGTCGTACATCCTGAACATAAAAGGCCATTGTGGCCATTTCAGCTGCACGAAATGTGTGACCCGTGGAGAGTACAACACTCGAAGGATGTCTTTCCCTGAGCTGACTGCTCCTCTGCGCACTGATTTCAGCTTTCGTAGCCATGATCAAAGTGAGCACCACACAGGTGAAACAGTCCTGGAGCGCCTTCCAATAGACCTCGTGAAGCAGGTACCCCTTGAGTACATGCATGTTGTATGTGTTGGAGTCGTCCACAAATTGCTTCTTCTGTGGTTTAAAGGTTCTAGGAAGTACAGGGTAGGAGTAAACACAAAAGGGGAGATCACAATTGAACTGGTCAAGCTTCAGCCCTACATCACCAGTGACTTCAGTCGAAAACCCCGCAGCGTTCTAGACCTTGAAAGGTGGAAAGCAACAGAATTCAGATTGTTTGTGCTGTACGTGGGCCCAGTTGCGCTACACGGAAGAATTCCCCCGGACATGTACTCTAATTTCATGGTGCTGCATTGTGCAATCACTATCCTGGCCAGTCCACTCCACTGCACGCTCTACATAGACTATGCAGAGAAACTACTGCGACATTTTGTGGCCACGTACTCACTCTTGTATGGTACCCACCTGGTGTCACACAACATCCATGCACTAATACACCTGGCAGAAGACGTACGCACCCACGGGCCACTGGATTCATGGAGCGCATTTCCCTTTGAAAATCACATGAGGAAATTGAAGAAGTCTCAGCGAAAACCAGGAATGCCCCTCGAACAGCTGCACAATCGAATGGCCGAGAAGAGAGCAATCCCATTGCCGCTTCATGTCCCTTCCACTGAGCCATCCTTTTCACTGCAGCACAACAATGGACCACTTCCTGCTGGGTCCACTGGCCCACAGTATAAGAAGATAACTATCCCTGACAAGTTTACTTTGAGGAAGAACAAAAGGGACAGCACTTGTATCATGGAAGATGGCAGCATAGTCGTAGTGTACAACATTGCCTTTTGCACACATAGTCATGAGCCCTGCATAATCGGGAGGAAATTTCTGAAGACAAGAAATTTGTACTCGCAGCCGTGCAGCTCTTCTATGTTGGGCATATACTTAGCCACTCATCTTTCAAGCTTGTCTTGCTGGCCGTTAACGTCTGTAGTGAAGAAGTGCTTACGACTGCCACATCGCAATGGCTGGGCAGTTTTCCCTTTGGTTCACTGTGCTTGAGGAGAACTTGTGTGTGCATTAATTCCTTCTGATGCTACAACCACCGCTGCTGTTTCCTACATTATATCTCCAAGTAATTTCGTCTATTTGCAATCACTTTTCCAGGAGACAGGGACTTTGTGATTATGAAATTTGGTGATGACACTGTCGACATTGCGCACAGAAATTGGGAGAATGACGGTATGTGTGCATGGCCACCAGTGAAAGATGCTCGCCGAATACGGGAGCTCGTCATCTCAGGAACAATGCCAGGGCCCGGTTGGAAGTGGTTTCCGTGTGTGGCTGTTGGATGGTTCAGTAAGTTCCTTTTTCAGTGGCAATGTTAGCTTACTCTATTTGGTTAAACAGCTTCTTGTTATATCAATGTAGGAACGTATGAGGATGCCAGAAAAATGCTGCCCCGTGCTGAAGACACGTCAGACCTGGCCAGCGAGATCGAGCTTGGCAGGGGAAAACGAAAGCAAAGGAGGAGGAGAATTAGCAGTGATTCGGATGTCGAATCATCACGCCAGGTGTCAGATATGTCAGACGTTGAGAGTGTTGCGCATGCCCCAACTCCCCGGTTGCCGACACCTCCTTTGGTGATACCCGACAGAGGTATACATGTGCTAGGAGATTTTCTGCATGTCAGGTGTTCATTAATTGACCGCAACTGTGATACTTATTGTTGGCAACACTGTACTGTTGTTGGTGTGTTCAAATTGCGAGCATGACCCCACATTTTATTTATGCTCCAATGCTTCTTTCTTCTCTCTATTTGTACTATACTAGTGTACTCAAGTCCTAGAACTATGAACTTTAAAAGTTACAAAATTGTAATATTCTTTCAGGCTCTTCATCTCCCGCATCAGATAGGCTGGCAGGCTCTACTCTCAGCAGCTCATGGGATCCCAGTGTCTCCATTCCAAGGCGAAGTAGGCCATTGAGTAAGTGTTAACCAACTATGTTATACTAACCATCATTCGGTTGATAGTGTGTCTGTGCTGGCCGCAAATGTGATTTTTTATTAATTCATTTTATAATATGATAGCTCTACACCAGTAGTTCTGAACGGGGGGTTCTGTGAGCCTTGTCATGAAGCCATGATACTCATGATTGCATGGGTCTGGGTTCATCAGGCAACATACTTTGTTTACAACATACTATGATAAATGTTCTTTTGAAGTTAACAGAAACCCAGATACAAATCACACGGAGTATATCTCTTTACAAAGTAAGCATTTAGGTACAAACTATGATAAATGTGCTTTTGCCAGCTTAATAACCAATGCACCGCTTCTGTGCTTCTCTCCCTTGTTTTGTGTATTTTGAAGCCTCTGTCTGCCATAGCAACTTTGAATGTACTAATTGTGAACAGTGGCATCTGTTTATGAAATTACTGCATCTCGCCACATTGGAACACACATCTGAATTTTTGCGCTGTTAAACAAAAAAGTTCCCATTCCCATGTACAGTGCTGTACATCTTTGCGGCCGGTCGCCGTTGTTTCCGTGTTTATGGTCCTCCCGGGATTTCAAAACTGTCATACGATTATTCAATTTCTAATAGACTATATGCATAAATCCTAAAGCCAGCGCGACATGGTGTGTCCTGGAGGGCCCGTTTGTTCCACGGCACTTCCTTCTCTCCCTCCTTCTCGGCAGAATCAAGCCCGGAGAGAAAAAGAGAGAAGGAAGGTGCCAGGGGAACAAACGGGCTCCCAAGGTACACCGCGTCACACTGGCCTCTAGGATTCCACATATCGTCTATTGCGTTGTTGAGGTCAGCATTCTTCTGCAATGTTGAGGGTTGTGTACAGTTGTGAAGGGTTGGTATGTCGTCATTGTCGACGTACTCTTTCAGCCTGGCAGTACAACCCGGATGTTTCACGTGCTCTACTGGCTCCCTGGCGTTCTAACTATTGTACTGTTTGTACCGTGACTGTACTACCGTACTCCCCTACATCCCGCGGGTTACGCATTTAAATGTTTCCACGTAGATACCCCCAGAACCAAAGGCAACCGAATGCGTGAAGCCTATGATATGAAAAACGTGATCGGGCGGTGCGGCGTGAGTGAATCAGCTTCGTGAGCCAGTGTCATGCGAATTGAGCTTATGCAAGTGCGGTTTGGGGACCTATCTTGTCTATTTTTCTTAATTTATTTACTTTCGTTCACATTTTCTGGCTTGAAAGTGGGGGTGCGTGGATACACGAGAGCGTGGCATATGGTGTGGAACCGCGAAACTCAGATTTCAGACAAGTATATCACAAGCAGCACTTTATGGGAGACATGGGTAGACTGGAGTAGTACTTTCTGATCTTTTGTGAAGAAAAGTTGATGATCACTTTCCAATCACAGGATTTCTAGACTTCAATTCGTGAGGCTAAATTACCTGCAATTTAGAATTTGTCACATTTGCATGAACAACAAATAAGTTGTCCAAAGTCCAACACTGTTTGCTGTGCAATCTTCCAGCAAATTTTCTTGTTCCCTATGCATTCCAACCTTTAACACTTTTTGTGCGCAAAGATGCGGAAACATCTGCTCCAGCGGACGTTCAACCTTCCAGAGGTTCGAGCTCCAGGAATTATTCAGAGGGGAGCCTTGGAGGAACACAAAGTGAGTGTTTGTACTTCATTGCCCAAGCAGTACTTGCAAATGCAAAACACTTTTCGCAGCGGTTCATGCAATGTCCCAGCGATTGGATCAGCAGCCACCCCAACCTCGACAACTTCTGTCAACACAGAGGTCAATGTCAAGTGTGGAAGATTCAAAGTATGCACGAGGTGGGCAGCAGCTTATACTCTATTTTCCAATGAATAGTGTATGCTCCATAGGTAGGGTTTAACTTTTTTGGGTTAAACCCAAATACACCTACTGTTTATTCCCAAACGATAGTTGTAAAGTTGTGGTTTAACTCGAATCTACTCGAAACGCCAACTCTATAAGCTTGCTTCTGTGTCGTATGTAACGGAAATCATCCAAAACAGATCCTCTTGAGAGCTGCTCAATAGCCATGAGAATATAATCCAGATAAGCCCGAATTTCCCCGATTTTCGCTCACGTTGTGTCAAATCACAACAAATATAGCCCGAACACACCCGAATTTTAAACTGAAAATATCACTCGATATTTACCCCCCGAATTTGGCAAAAAATATAACCCGAAAAAGTCAGGCCCTAGTTAAGATGTAGCACACTATGCCTTGCTTGTGCCACTTGTAGGCGACATTCCATCCAATGAAGCCACAACCATTACTGTACAAGAACTTCACATTGACTGTAGTAACTTAAAAAAAAAAAGAACAAAGGTGCAAAAAAATAGTGAGCTATGATTGCTGGTTACAACCTTAATTCAAGACTTTGGGAACCTGCTGGGACCTGTCAGTTGTTTCGCTGTTGTTCGGATTTCGTTGTAGCGAGGTTTGACTGTATTTTCATTTTCCTTCCGATTACAGATTTTGAACAGATCATCAGGCTCCTTCACACGATCAGGCTCAACCAAGAAGAACACGGTGAGCAGCTGCATTTGATCATGTCGGAAATGACAACTCGGGTGCATGAAGAGCTGGATGATGACTTCCTCCAAAGGCCATTCGAGGACCTCGATGAATTTTTGTTCTTTGACAATGAACTGAAAACATCCGCTGACAGAAGAGAGAAACTGGTATGTTCGTTCTCCGATACATTCTGAAATTGGGCTTGGCATTTTTATGTGGCTAACTGATCCACATATGCTTTTTTGCATATCTCTGTGGTCTTGCTGCCAATTTACCTGTCTTTTTTTTTTTTCATATTTAGTCATGCAGGGGCCATGTCCTTTGTACTTCCACCTCAAAATGTAGAACAAAAAGGTTCTCTCCATTCACCAAGTTCTGCCAGGTGTGGCAGGAATGGCAGATGTCTGCGCCACCTGATTTAATAATATTCTGGGCTTTCCATACAGCAAATGGGCAGCTGGATCAAAATTTGCCATCAGCAAAGATTGCACCAGTATGCTTCTGTGGTGTGAGACGTCTGCTGTCGCCACGTCCTACTCTCTTTCGTGCAAGGTGTATTTTCACCCGTATTTTCCGCAAGCCTAGGATTCCACACGAGTTATTCGACAGAGAGATTTTCTGTGGAATTGCTAAACTTTTGGGAATGTTGATTGGAATTTACCAACATCCTCTGCACTGGGTCATTTTCATGTAGGAAAAAAATAATTTTCAGTAACGTGTTCAGAATAGTAGAGAACTACGATGCCCTCTTCATGGATTGATTAGATTTTCGAACATTTTTGGAATCCAGTTGCAATAGCTGGGTCATTCCACGCCAAACGTCCGAGTGAAAAATTTGACCATCGCAGATTTTGCTTTAAAAAATCAGGTGGTGTTGTTATGATAAGAAAACATCACTGATGAAGTGCCAACTCGTTAAAAAAAATTTCCGTCTTGAACTTTGAATTTGAAATTTACGAAATTGCGCAAAACCGCACCTTCGAAAACCTAATCGCGCTGCGTAATGGATAATGAAACTGCGCGCATTTTTAGACTGGATGGAAGCTGAAACGATAATACTTACACCTGAGAACTCAAAATGCACTCTGGACATGTTTCGTGCAATTTTAATGGCATGCGAAACAGTGCCAAAATTGCAAACTTTGCCATTTTATTGCACGCACATACTGAACACAAGAACGCTGGAAATACTTCATCGGCAAGATACTGTAGGGCTGTACAAGATTAAAAATTGCCGTCCAGAAAAGAGAAGAATAAGTTGGTGAAAAAAATATGTTAAGTTGTCATTTTTTCGCAAAAACGGTAAGGTTTGCTTGAAATATCAAAAATGATGGGCCGCAGAAAAATATGAGGGAAGCTCACAGAGATAGTATCAGGTGCGTTGAACAAGCTGATAAAGTTTCAAAAAGGTATTATTTTTTGTTTCTGGAAAAATAATTTTTGAAGGTTGGCACGTGGAGCGGCCTGTGCGGCCGAACAAACGTCCCAGAGAGCTCCAGCGCCGCAGAGGATCGACGGCGCATCATTGCTTCAGTCGTCCGGTACAGGTCCTCGTAGTGCCGGGAACCGTTTCTTCTTAGAATACAACATCAGTCCAACATTGATTGTGTGCTTATCAATTGGTTCAAAGCTGTGATAGCGGCGTGTGCCTGGAATCGGCGACGCGTTTTGATACCGGTGCTGTAGGAATTCACTTGCTTTCTGAACATCAAGACCCGAAACCCAGATAGGAGTGATATTTTTGAGCGTCTCTTGTGCCCAGCGGAACAGCTGTACTGGAGTCAAAATCTGCTCCGTGAATGGTCGTTGAATGCTTGCCTTTGCAGCTAATCGCTGCAGGGTGCCCCCAATGCCATCGCATGGCCCTTTGCCGTGCGATTTATCAAAGAACTGCCATGTCGCGTCGATCCCGAAGTCGTCAGGATGGTGGCAGAGATTAACGATTTTTTTTTTTGTATTGAGAGCTTGCCCCATCGTGAAAATAGTGAGTCTTGGTTACACCCGGGATAGCACATTATGATCTCCATTATGAGACTTTTCTGAAAAGCGTACACCGTTGCGTTCTCGTGTATGAGACGATCTGAAATGATGGAGTAGGACTTCACGTGGAGAGAGCCGTCGACCTCGCCTTGCTCGCAATAGTAGATGTATGCCGGATGAACAGTTGCTTGAGAGCTGTCCCACTGGAAACTTTGCCCACTTTCGTGTAGCAGACGACTGAAGTGTTGATGCGCCGTCGATCGGCTGCGTCGCCGGAGCTCTCCGTGACGTTCGTTCGGCGGCTCAGGCCGCTCCACATGCCAACCTTCAAAAATTATTTTTTCGGAAACAAAAAATAATAGCTTTTTGAAACTTTCAGACCGCTCAATGCACCTGATACTATCTCAGTAAGCTTCCCTCATATTTTTCCGCGGCCCACCATTTTCGATATTTCGAGGCAAACTTGCCGTTTTTCTGAAAAAATGACAATTTAACATATTTTTTTCGCCAACTTATCCTCCGTTTTTCTGGACGGCAAATTTTTAATGCTGTACTTCCCCACAATATCTTGCCTGTAAATTATTTCCAACGCTCTTGTGTTCAGCATGTGCGTGAAATAAAATGGCAAAGTTTGCAATTTTGGCAGTGTTTTGCATGCCATTGAAATTGCTCGGAACGTGTCCACAGTGCGTTTTGGGACTTCCGGTGCTAGCATCATTATCTCAGCTGCTATCTCGTCCAAAAATATGCCCAATTTCATTCTCCATTACGCAGCGCGATTAGTTTTTGGAAGGTGCAGTTCTGCACAATTCCGTAAATTTCATGTTCAAATTTCAAGGCGAAAATTTTTTTAACGCGCAGAAAGTTTATCAGTAATGTTTTCTTATCACAACAACACCGTCTGATTTTTTAAAACAATATCTGCGATGGTCAAATTTTTCACTCGGACGTCTGGCGTGAAATGACCCAGCTCCTTTTCTTAATCGGGCTCTAGTCTGCAACTGCAACCACTGCAGGAAGTCCACTTTACACAAGCTTTTTTAGTGTCCCATTGTTTCATTGATACATTTTGTGCATGGGTTTACATGCAGTCTTTTTTTCTCTCTCTCTCTCCTTTTTTTTCTTTTTTTTTTTTTGCATGGCATGAAAAATTGTGGTTTCAGGACGAGGTATGCCATTAATAATGATGGGGATAAAAATCTCAAAGGTCTGTAGTTTTGTGCTTTGGCATTATACTATCATAAAATTACAGTTAGGCTCCCCCGGTTTAGCACCGAATTTTTTATCCATGTCGCTTATTTTAGTTTGAAATATTCGTTTAACTTAGCATCAGTCTTTGCCGACATTTCAAAGTTCAAAGAAACGGCCATCAGAATGCAACTTTTACCACTGTTCTATTTTTGGAAGGAAGTGAAACATGTATTAGCTCAACCATCCTGCAGTGTTTGTACACTCCTAGTTTTCAGATGTTAGTTTCATAGTCCTTCTATTCATTGAACATCTCCTTTCAGAGAGCCTTTTTCTGCAAATTTGGGGGCCGACACGCAAAGGAGAAGACTGTTGTAGCCCTGCAGCATTTGATGGGTGACACAGTTGCCGAGCAATTTAGTTGGTACGGGAAAAAAGGGAAGATGAAGTTCTATGAACTTAACAGTTGTGATATCCTGCTGAGTACGTATTATTTTACTATTTGCAGGTCTTATGTTCAGAATAAAAATGTGTATATGCATGCTATATTAGTGCAGAAATTGGACATTTTGTGAAAAGACCAGAATTGGGGAGACAGCCTTTAGTTGCCATTTTCACATTGCTATTGCAACACATATGTCATTAGGGGACGCTAGGCAGGAAACAAATTTTTCCCATCAATGGAAGTGATCACCTTTTTCTTTGAACTCTCCGAAATTCAATTTTGAAAAATCTACAGAGCTTTCAGCAAAAATAGTAGACAAGTAGGCTGTTGCACCACTCTGTGCAGTAAAAAAAGTTTTGTCATGTTTTGTGCACTACCTCAGTGCTATTTAAAAATTTTAGTTCATGCTGAGTGTAAGTTTCTTTCTTCAGGTGAGGCCATTCCGGAGGCAGACTTTTACTACTCGTGGTTAGTGATTCCATGCATCAGGTGTCAACCGGAGCTATGAATGTATCTGTCCTTACCAGTGCTAATTATACCTTGTCATCCAGTTGCTACATTCCTTATTGCCAATAATAATTCAGGGTTTAGGTCGCGAGACAACTACGATCTTGAACGATGCCACAGTGGTTGGTTTACTGATAAATTTTGCCCACCTGAGGGTTCTTTAACATGCGCGAAATCTCACACACAGTGTAATATCCCTTCCGGGGACGTTGTGCATAAACAGTCCATACCTGCTACCGAATAGCTAGCCTCCTCGGTGAGGATCGAACCAGCGGCCTTGGGATTGGAAGGCCGACACACTACCAACCAAGCCACTGAGGCAGCGGTCCTTCTTGCCAAGACACAACACTTACGCCCATTTTTACATGCACATCTTAGGCTCAAGTATAAAACATTGGCTCTGCAGTATTTTTAATTTAAGGGAGAAGCACACGAGTCCCCTTCATAAGGTCATTTGGCTGCTCCGAAACCAAATTTTTGCTGCTCCAAAGGGTGCTCCAGAATGGATTTGGATGTGTTCAAGCCCTTGATATTACGTGGTAAACCACATAATATTTTACTGCTATTTGAAAATACTTTATTTGTTACTATTTAAAAAATGCTGTTCGATTCAAACCACAATGCTGCTGTTCACACAGCCCCAGTCTTCAGCATTTGTACGCTGTGCGCTTTTGCCCATGGAAAGATAAATACTGTAAATGTTTGGTTTCTACAGCTTTACCTATTGAAATATATGCTTGGATTTGTCATCCAAACCTTTTTTTTTTTTCGATACAGAGCAGTTTATCCCATAACTTTGTAACAGGCAGTCACTTTACAGTACAAATAAGAGCAGGGTAGAGTGCACACAGCGCCTTTGTCGAGGCACATAAATGCATGATCACATGCAATTGAGAAGGCTATGGAACATTGCTGTTTTGCCCTCTTGAATTTTCTTTCTTGTGTACCTCTGTCGCTGCTGAGGGAAGAAGGCACACTAACTCCTGAACAGGCAATGCTGAAGTTGCCTGGGAAAGCATGGTTGCACAAAGATATCCGATTTGGTGAAGCAACGGCAGTTTTTGCAACTTTACCTTTGCTTTTTTTTTTGTGTGTGTGTGTGTGTGTGTTGGCAGTGGCTGCATTTACAGAGTGCCAAGTAAACCTAACACCTGAATTTCCAGTCACTTCAAATTCAGAATTTAACAAATTTGCCTTTTTTGATGGTGAAAATGCCGTGTAGAAAATTTTGAAAGGCACCTTTGATAGACTACAAATAAAATTACCCGGCATGTTAGGAACAACAGCTGCATGTGAGAAACTCGTATTATACCGACAATCAGGTATTTAGTGAAGCGCTATGGTTTAGGGATGAAATGTAGCAAAAGTGGTTTTCTATTTCCTCATGATACATGTTTTCACTTCAGAGGCCCTTTGTAGAGCAAGAACTCGGTCAAAAGCAAGTGGCACAGCTGCAGACACTACCCCAACCTACAAGGAAGTTGAAGCTGCAGTAAAGGACTGGCTGCGTAGGGCTAAAGAACGAAGAGCCAGCCGTAGTAAAGCACAAGTCTCCCAAGAGGAAGAACTCATCCCAGATCCAGAATGAGCAGCACAGATTAATGTCGTCTTCAAGCCACATCGGCTATATGCAGGTTGGCAAAAGATGTTACCTGCAGCCAGCAAACAATGCTCAGCACAGTTAGGGGAAGCACTGCGCTATCCGCACATTGAGCTTAAATTTGAGGGTGATTTAAGGCTGCAGTGAAAGATTACAAAGCAAAATATATTAACCTTGATACAGAAGTAGAAAGGTTGTTGTGTGGGCAAAAGCTATTGATACCAGTTGATGCAGGGCTCCCCAGGCAGTGCACGGTACTTCTGAGGCTTCCCACAGACTCTGCTTGCAGGGTGATGCAGTCAGAACGCATTTTGAAAGCCTCAGGTTTATCATGCGCCACTTGTGGAGTCCTGCTTCAACTGGCATCAATAGCTGTTGCTTACACTCCAACCTTGCTATTTCAGCATGAGGTCTAAGACATTTTGGTCTGATTTTTCACTGCACCATTTTCAGCCTCGGATTTAAATGGCAATTCGCTGAGGCCTATTGTATCTGTGATGGTGTACCAGCAAGCAGTGGTATTGTTGGGCAGTTTCGAGTATATGTGTATGAATGGTTGTTCAAAACTTTTGCGGCATAGCTTTGTCATAATATATGTGGTCCTACACCCTTAAAAATGAACTTCACCGCATAACACGCTCCCAGCCAACCATCATCTCGAATGATATCGTTATCTACCTTGATTTGTTGAAAACGGGAGGCGTACGCCTTTTCTGTGACAATTATGAATCACAAAAAAGGCGTTCGCCTCCCGTTTTCAACAAATCAGAGCAGATAACGATATCATTAGAAGTGATGGTTGGCTAGGAGCGTGCTATGCGGTGAAGTTCATTTTTAAGAGTGTACTATTCATTGTGTTGTCACTCACAATAAGTTAGTAACTTACTTCATGTAGCTCAGTGTCATAGTGATGAACCTCCGAGATTTTTTATCTAGCAGAAAAGCGTGCGTAACCCAGCCTCCCTGTAGGCTGTTTTTTATTCTTTATTATTTGCTTATGAGTATTGCATTCTGGCTCAGTTCTAGAAGTCAGCCCTAGTCACTTGTGTTCTCGTCAGCACACATGTACCTGTGTATTTTCGTTTATTGTTGTTCAGTTTACAATCGCGCAGATATTTTTCTTGTCGTGCCACGCCACAAAAATGGACCGTTTCTGCACTCTGCAGTGTTAGCCTGCACTCAACATCATAGGCAGTAGGAACCCTCATGACCATCCCTGTTACGTGTGCCACAAAAAAGTACTGAAAAGTTTTGCAACCTTTCATTCTGTGCAATACAAAATATCAGAACATTTTGTGTTCTCCTGTGTAACTATTTTTTGTACACCATTTTTTGTGTGCCTTTATTGTACTCATTTTGGAAATTATGGTAGGAATTGCTGGTGGTTGGGTAGCACAGATGTGAACATATTTTTTCAGATATCTTAAGCGTGTGTACTTGAAGAGTATGCGGTAGAGGAAGCTTTTGCCCATTTTGTGTGGATCGAGTCACCGGAAACATTTGTACAACTTTTATGAGTGGTTTAATAAACATTTGCATTTTTATTCTTGTGTTTGCTCATTAACGGAGGTCACACGAACGCAACAAATGTGTTGCAATAACAACGCATCCCCTGCCAGCATGTGCTGCTCATGACTGTGGACATGCTGCAGTAAACAGAAGAAATGCATTTCAGTCCTATTTGTCCAAAAGCATGCTTTCTGACCGGTAATATGGCGATGTAATGGACGTCCGTCTAACGTCCGTGACGTCCGCCATGGATATCTATTGGATCATCCACGGACGGGATTTCGAGTCCAATTTGGACTTGTGGGGCACATACCACGGACATAAACAAATATCCCTGTGACGTCCGAATATCCATCCGCGGATATGTCATGAATATCCATCGTACCGCGATGTGTTATTGGGGTTAGCATCGAGAGCGTCAGAGGGATACATTCTGAATTCCTCTCAAGGACGACGAACTGGAGGGGGCATATGCAATGATGCTGAGCAAGATCCTTCCTGATCGACTACTGCTCGAACTAATGCGGGGGTGGTGTTCTGTGCAAATAACGAGCACGGGAATGATTTCGCCCCTCTATTTCCTCTTTCCTTGGAATACCAGACCCTCACAAATGCTGACGAAATGACAACATCTAAGACAGCCAAATATTCCGTTATGGAAGTCCCCCACCAAAGATTCACCTCTGACGTCATTTATTTACAATCCAAGTAGTGCGCGCAACGGATGGATGGCGCTGACGGTCTCTATCGAAGCATCATACTGGAGACTCAGGGGCCCATGGGATTTACGCTACCTGTTTAGATTGTGGGCATCCGCCTCGGATTAACGGACGCATGTGCAAGGTTTGTGTGATAGGAGGAGACTCTCCTATTTCCGATACGTTATTTAAGCAACGGCAGAAGGCAGTTTGGGGCATTTTTTCCTTCTCTGGGTCGAGAGGCGGAACGTTGCTGCACTGCTTTGGAAAATGTAAGGAAATAACTCATCTTCTGTTCAATTGCTCTGTTCGTGTTCTTCGGTGTTACGGCGTGTTGAATACGGAACCACCCAGGGTTTGTGGGCCGCGGTTCCCAGAAGATACACATTGCACGCAATATTCAGGCGAAAGCTGTATACGTACTAACAAATCAGAACATACTAACAATCTTTGTAAAAAAAATATTGGGAACTGTAATAACACATATTGCGAACATAATTACTTTTGGTATTTCGTACATATGGCACCGTACCGCGTTGTCAGTGCATTGTGAGTGAGGTTCGGGAGCTACAACCACGTAAACCATAGATCTCTTCAGGGTGTTTTAAAGACATCGTTGCTGGGACATTGATGTCATCCTTTGGACGTCCATTATGATCCACGTGTTGTCGTAGGGAATGTGTTACTCGATGTTTTCATGCCGCGTCCACAAGATATCTTCATGGACGTCTTCTTTGGAAAGTCACTGGACGTTTTAGCTGTGGTGGTATAGGGCCTCAATAACGGCAGGAATTATGACAGGAATCTCGTAATGAAGGCGACGGAAACAAAAACAAAGAACACACCGCAGACAGCAGCAACTTTCAACCCCTTTACTAGGACATCACGTGACTGGATACACTCAAAGCTGCATCGCTTCATGTGATGTCCCAGTAAAAGGGGTGAAAGCTGCGGATGTCTGTGGTAAGTAGTTTGGTTATTTGTATTTCTCCTACCTTCATTATGGGTTTGTACCAATTACCCAACAGGTCTTATGCATTAATGACACGGTTCTCTGTCAGACTCATTTATTGTTCAATAGGTATCACTAGTACGCATTTTGGAGCACATGTCAGTGTCAGTGTTCATTCATTGTAATGGTAACCAACGCGTACTTTTTAAACACGAGTTACCTCCTGGCAAACAAATTGGTTCGGATATTTCGTTCTTGGGCACCAATAAAACATTATTATCATTATTATTATTATTATTATTATTATTATTATTATTATTATTATAATTATTATTATTATTATTATTGATGATCAAATACAGGCGGGCGATATCAAGCGCAACTATTGTCTCATATGTAACAGCTTACTACGTATTCTTAACGGAATATTTGCATCCGGTGTTATACCTGACGCACTCAAAAATGGCTACAGTGAGGCCAATCTTTAAGAATGGGCAGAAAAACAAGGTTGAGAACTACCGAACAATATCGTTGCTCTCAATTCTGACCGTCATTATGGAAAAATATGTTCACACAGTCATGTCTCATTTCTTGGAAAAAAACAACGGCTTAACACAATACGGCTTCACACAAGGCAGAGGGACTCAGCAGCTTCTTGAGGACTTTGTAGACTTGATCTACCACTCGTTCGACACAAACATATTTGTTACCTGCTTATTTCTTGATCTATCCAAGGCATTTGACACTGTTTCCCACTCAATACTACTTCAGAAATTATATGCATACGGTTTTCGCGGTCCAATTTATAAATGGTTGTGCAACTTCCTTCATAGGAGGACCCAGCATGTGTCTGTGTGTGGTCAACATAGCCCGTCTGTTGAGATTCAATCTGGGGTGCCTCAGGGTTCTGTCTTGGCTCCTTTGCTATTTAATTTATATATTAATGACCTCAACGGTGTGATTTCTAACTGCCAATTATTTCAATACGCAGATGATACTCTCATTGCCTCTGTTCATGTTAATGACGCGGAATCCATCAGAATCTTGCAGACGGATGCCTTTTCCGTTTATGATTGGTTTCACGAAAATCAAATTTATATTAATCAAAGAAAGACACAACTGATCTCTTTTCATAATCCACTTAAACGTGTGACCTCCTATCTCCCAGTAGTTCTGCATTCATCCACATGTAACAACTGTGTTTGTAATCCCATTGAGTACAGTACCTCTGTTAAATACCTGGGAATCATATTCACTAATGATATGTCCTGGAACGATCACCTGTCTTACATTTGCGCAAGGGTCAGAAAAGTATCTTGTATTTTGTTTCGCCTACGCTGTATTGTCCCAGTGAAGGTCAAGAGAACTATCCTCGAAAGCTTGGGCTACAGTGTACTACGATACGGTATTACTGCCTTCAGTCATTGCAGTGAATTAACTCCATTAACTCCATTCTGAATAGCTGTTTAAAGAGTGTAAACTATAGCTCAGCAATTTCCACTGATAGACCTTTTTCGTACCACTAAACTTCCTCGTTTCGACAATATCTTCAGGTACACGGTAGTGTTGAAATATTTCTGGTCTAATGTGTATAAGCAGGCCAATATTGCACGGCGCGAACTTAGGCATCTAAAGAGTCCATACATAGTACCGTCGAGCTTCACTCGTTATGGAACATTTTGTCGATGCTATTACGTCCCCTATATTTTTAATCACCTACCTCCAGAGATTGTAACAGTAAGTACAAAATCACAGCTAAAGCGTCTGTTAAAGCGTCTATTACCAGTTGTAATTTACTGTGCCTTTTCCCTCTGTATTTTTCTTCTCCATGACTTCCGTTTAGCACCTTTTCCCGTTATCTTGTGGGTATTGACGCGTACCGCTGCTGACTCCAGTCCCTGCTCACAAGCTCCCTCGGGCTTAGGCAGGACTGTTATTATTCCCTGTAACTTGCCACAAGTGTAAATAAACATTGAATTGAATTGAATTATTATTATTACTCATTTGAACTCAAGTGAATATAAATTAGGGTTTTGCTGCAAAACTGAACAAGCAGAACTAATTAAGAACTTTTTATATAGCCATTTCGTTAACGATAGCTTTCGAACGACGCATGTGCCATGAAATAATTCTGCCAAATTTCCTGCAAATTGGACCAAAGCCATAGATGAACAAGATCTGAAGCAATGCAGGTCCACACGGCAGGTACACCGACCAGGCTAATCGCAGTATTGCAGCATCAGTTGAATGCAACAGATTATACGTGACATACCTGAACTTCGTCGGAGCTATTTCAGACGTAGTTTCAGCATCATTTTCGTAGAATCTGGGGCGTTGTTAATTTAAAGCATTTTCTTGCTTGGTGATTTGTGCTTTGGAACAAGTTTGAGAAGTTGGTTGGTTGGTTGGTGGTTGGTAAAATAACAAGGGGAGGTATTATTTACAATTCTGGTAATTCTGTTCTTTCTGTTCTCTGCGATGCGTAAACTTGGCTTTGTCTCGCGGATCACTAAAAACTTTCGAGGTCCATCTTGTTTCTTTCGCTTATTCTTCTCGACTGTACTCCCTCTTCTTGAATTTGCATCAGTCGCCTGGAACTGCCTAAATATAACTCATCTCAGCGACGCTTCATCTCTGTTTTTCATCTTCGTCATCTTGGTTGCAGCACATACTACAACTACTACCATATTCTGAACAAACTTGCTATCCCCACATTGTCTCATCGCAGAACGGTTCGTGACTGTCATTTCTTATATAAGGTCCTACATTCTGTCATTGATTGCCCCAAATTACTACAGAGCATCAACTTCCGAGTGCCCTCACGTTCTCTGAGGTCCCATCTTGTTTTTTATCCTCACTCTTTTGCAAAGCTTCATCCAAGCAAACGTTTACAACTAATCCTGAACTCCGCGTCACAACATTATCACTCCTGACATTTTCGATCATTCTCATGAGTTTCTTTCTTACAAGTATTAGTGCCATTGTTTCTGTTTAACTTCGTGTTTCTCTGTTAACCTTGTTGCCTTATTATATATTTGAATGTCTTTGTTTTTCCTACATAACCTTTGTCGTGCACCAATAAGAAGACCCTAGTGGTTGTTTTTGGGCACCTGAACAAAAATAAAATAAAGTAAATAAAGTTCAGAAAAGTCATTATCAATAATCCAATTCCTTAACTTAAATATTTTTTTTTCTAGAAAACTTCTTCTAGAAAAGTTTTCTACGAGACTCACTAATACCTGCAGGAGTTATTTGGTGGATGAAGCAATGGATAACACATGTATATTACAGTATCATAGTACAGCCCCTTGAACTGACTTAGTCATAGGTAGCAGTATGCACGCTACATTCTACAGAACAGTATTTCCCCAGAATCATATTCTCTTGAGTCATGCTGAACAGTATCAAACTATGTCTCTTCCACGGATGTGTGAGAGTATGACAAAGGTACTGTAGTAAGTTATGATGGCTTCCTCATAATATAAACGAACAAAACAATGGTAAAACGTGTACTGAAAATCATCGAGCGTGAAGAAAAACAATGTACAAGTTTCCGGCGATCCAGAATCAATTTTTTAATGTATATAGTAAATAGTTGATGCTCTTAACCGTCTTTGTTACTGAAAATCATGCTGAGAAACTTCATCAGAGCAAACTTTATTTTCCGTATTCCGTCTGTCAAGATGTAGTAGAGGGTGTTGCGTGTTACCTGGCCAAAATCAATCCCACCCAGACGACAGAGTTCCTCAATCTGTATTCGAGTAGGACAACAGCCATAATACTGAGCTTCCAAAAATAATCTGCCTGAATAACAGCCAAGAAGTGGCACACCAATCATACAAGTTGTACAGGTACACCAAAGATAATGCTCCCTACATTAAACTCACAAAAAATCGAAATGATTTTGATAGCTGCTTTGAAGAATAGCTGAATACCACTCATGTACAGTGATTCAGTTCGCATCAGTTCTTCTGCTCAAATAGACAGTTTTAATGTTCTTCTTGAACCTCTTGGTGCTATACTAGCATCACAGAGAGTAGCTTAGCTGGGTTTAAAAAGCTATATCGGTAGTGCTAGTGGGGTTCAGCTGCAGCCGACTTTCAGGTTGCTCAAATGTAGCTGACCTATCGTACACGCATCCCTCTGAAGTAGGTTCGCTGTGCGCGGCCACCACCTGGAGCGGAGATGGCACTGAAGAATCAGTACCGCTCGAAGACAGAGTACTGCTCTTCAGAAACTGAAACACTGCTGTCCTCTGTTCCAGCTGGAATGTCAACACGAGCTCCGCTCGTAGATGCAGTTCCGTAGATATGCTTCTCAAAAATATGAGCCAATGCTCGCTGCGTTGGTGTGCTGTTGTAATAATGCGGCGCTTGTCCCTTACTTTTGAAATTTCCAGTCTTCTCGCGGGAAGGAACGTACGAACCCGCAGTACACACATTATAGATCAGATACACTGGAGCGAGACGCCAACCACCGATCGTGCAGCCAGAAGCGCAGCAAGTAAGTATCGAAACGCAGATATATTCTATCGTGCTATCCCAAAAACAAACACACGCAAAATGATACTTACATTCCTCAAATGCACGCAGCTGTAGCTCGGAGAAACCAGAAAAGCACCGAAAAAAAAAAGAAAAACGCGAGGCGGCAATTCTTGACCATGAAAGGTGAAAGGTGTCGATGCCGGTGCGGCTGACTTGCTAACGCGAGCTTCTTTGCTACTGGAATGTGACTGGATGTGTACTGGAACGTGTTTGCTACTTGCGTGAGGTTATTAAAATCGTGTAAGTATGGCGAGTTTCTACAAAAGCTGTAATTGCACGAAAAGGAGCTGTCTTATTTAAAGGAAAAAAGTGTCATATTCAGAGCGCACGTTACTCCACGTACAGCACGTCCACATACAGGATGTGCTTTTTGCTTCGATACAGTTTTTCCATTAAAAAAAAAACTAAGGGTTATTGACATCCCGTTGTCACTTTCATCATCTCTGTAGCAGCGGACGTTCTTGGCCGTCTGTTGCTCAGCTGTTCAATAACTAATTACCTAAAAATCATTAACTTTTTAATTGTAAAAGCTATGAAGTTGCCCCAGTGAGAACATCTGTTCCTTTCGGTCACCCGATATCGTAGCCATTTTCAGAACCAAAACGCGTTCGATAGACCGTCCGCAAAAAATTCGTGAAGCTCATCGCTGACCTATTGAGGTTAGCTACAGAGGTGGAGGTGAGCTATGGAGGTGGAGAGGTTGACCCTCTCACATTGGGGGGGGGGGGGGGGTAATGGAAAGACGCCTCTCTGAAGATGCGCAATGAACGAAATAAAGAAAAAATTTGTTACTTCACAATTTTTTTTGCGTACGATCTATCGGACGCATTTTTGTTCTGAAAACGGCTACGGTATCACATGACCGAAAGGAACAGATGTTCTCATTCGGACAACTTCGTAAGTTTTATCATTGAAAAGTTAACTATTTTTAGGTAATTTGTCATTCGACGGCTGAGCAGCAGATGGCCAAGAACATCCGGCAGTCTAGAGATGATGCAGAAAGACAGGATGTCCATAGCCATTATAGTTTTTTTATGAAAAACCTGTATCGAAGAAAAAATACAACCTGTATATATTCGGATACATGATTTTTTATTAAAACGATGGCACCACAATTAGCACAATTAAAAGATATTGTGTATTGAATGCGGTTTGGAAGAGCACAGTAGATGTTAGTATGACGCTTGTAATAAATTCATATTGCTTTTAATGACATAATTACCATATGACATACATCCAAACTTGCACTTGAAGGCATATTGGATGGACGTCAGCGCAAGGACATCTTTTGTCCAATGACACGGGAATGTCGGATAGACGTCACCACTAAGACTTCTTTTCGGAGACAACATACTGATGTCTTGAAGGCGTCAGTGACGGACGGGGACGTCCATTTTGAGACGCCCATGGGACGCTTGTGGTTTGTACAGCTACATACTCCTGCAGCTAGGTGCAGGTGTAGCTAAATATTTACCGGCACAGTTAACTTCACAGAAATATGTTTACACAGGCTCTAGTTAAATTTCATTTAAAAAAATTGGTTCGTATGCTACTACGTTCGCTTACGGTCCATGAAGCTCACCTGTGCCTCCCTCCAAAACGTAGAGGAATCGGAGAGGCCAGAGTGTATTCTGTCTATTGACATTGAATGAATACCCTACCTATGAATATGACGGCATTATATTGTGGCAGTTTTCTTACATTGAAAAATAACACACGTAACATGAAAAACGGTTAGGAGCAACTAAGATTTATTTGAACAAGAACTTTCGTGCAAGAGACTGCACTTCTTCAGGTTACACAACTAAGTACGACACAAGTATATGTATCGAATATGATATACTTGTGTCGTACTTAGTTGTGTAACCTGAAGAAGTGCAGTCTCTTGCACGAAAGTTCTTGTTCAAATAAATCTTAGTTGCTCCTAACCGTTTTTCATGTTACGTGTGTGATTCCCTCTTCGCGGGCTCCTTGACAGTGTTTCACATTTTTTTCCCCTTTTCGACGTATTGAAAAATAACTTTACCTTCATCTTCATCATTGCGCATTGCTTCTGAATGATGCCTTTTGCGTGACAACACTGCTAGGCACAAAGAGCAGAGTCGTGTGTTTTCTCTCCAGGGAAGTGTTGATGTCAACTAGATTATTTTGAGCATTATTTTGTCGTACTTACTTGGCATGATCTTCCACATTTGGTCAGCGACTAAAAGCACGCCCATTCCACCTTCACTCTCTGCACCTGGGAAGCGATGTTCCTTAGCTAGATTATCTTCCCTTAGAAGAATAGTAGTAGTTGTCGCATGTAGTTGTTACCCAGTGGTCATGTCACAAGATCCTCATAAATGAACGGTGTCTCACTCTCAGTTGATTCCAAAACGTTTTCTTCCTTTCCGGTGCGCAGTTGAACAAAGCGCCGACGTATTTGTCGTGACATTTGTTGCCCCTGCGGAAGCAAGGTTCACTTTTGTGGCTTCTTTGCCTTCCTCCGTCAATGGTTCCCTGAAGTATAGACGGTGGCCATCACTGCTGTGAACGTCTGAAGCAATAAGACAGGATCTACCTTGATGTCTTAGTTACTCCCACTCATGTGCGTACTAGTACTGTAGACTTCTTCCGACTTTTTTCTTTCGATTTCGTTTCCACAAAGGTTCACGCACAGAGCTTTACCAGCTGCAGTGGCCTAGTGGTTAGGTGATCGCTTTCCACGCCGAGACTGGGAGGTGACACGGGTTCGAACCCTGTCGCCGGCTGCGCTGTCTGAGGTTTTCCGGGGTTTTCCGAAAACTTTCCAAACGAGTGTCGGCACAGTTTCAGAAAGGACGCATACCAACCCCCCTGTCCCCTCACTCCTTCTTGCTGCCCTCTCTCCATCTGTCCACGTCTCTACGCCGCTCATAGCCACAGTTGCTTCGTGGCACTAACACAGAATAAAAAAAGAATATACCTTTGCACACCTTCCCTGCATGCAGACCAGGAAATTTTCTCCCCGCACATTCTTGCACGATGACCCCCTTTCCTACAGCAGAAATATTGCTCTTGAGCCGCTAGAATGGTTTTCTTTTCTGCCAGAAGGATCACCGCGTCGCATAGACCCGTGATGAGTTTGTGATGCGTAGCAGAATGAGCGTTCATTCGCCATTTCATGAGCACCGGTGCAGAGAAGGGACTCTGCCCGTAGTGCCTTGAATCCACTGTTCGACTCTTCTCTCTCAGTTCAACTCTTCGACGCTCGAGCGCCCTGCCTTTGACCCCTCCCGTCTCGTTGTTCTCATGGGTTCATTCAGTGAACCTGAGGCGTTCCAATGTATCGACTTCAAGTAGGATAAACTTTCGAATTCCCCCGTCTAATTCCAAACCTCCAACCAACTCTCACCCAGTGGTCTCAACTCTACACTTGTCCGGTCTCCGTTGCCCTTCAAACTGACTGAGCCAAGCGGTTGACTTCTGATGGTAATAATTCACGGCCACCTCAGTGGGCAACGTGGAAAGGATGGTAGCTGTAAGCATTACAGCAATGGAGTCCGTTTCCATAGACAATGCTTTGACACCTGAAACATTTGATTTTGCTCCTCAGCCCCCGAACCTCCTTGGCATTTTCCCCTCGAGGCAGTGTCATCAGCTTGTCAGGTACTGTCGTTCAATGGACGCTCGTCTCCAACTCTTTCCAACATGACTTCAATGGAGTGCATCCAGCACGCTTCCGAAGCTGATAAAACTGATATGGCTTCTGTAGCTGTTTCGTCCAGTAACGATCTCAAGTAGATTAACTTATCCCATTGTGTAATGTATGGCTCCTTTCCAAAAGTATACTGATATGTCTGTCGCCTTGGCAACGCATATATTGAAGCTTGTGCAGCCGCATCCCAGCGGGACTACTATGAGTTGACGACGCTTAAACCGCAGACACACGCCCGTCTAGTACACGTTTCCTTGAAGCTGGCACTTGAGTGGTAGCCGTTGCCATCAAGCATAGATCTTGCGAAGAATCTAAAACTGACATTCCCTTTATGCAGTAATCTGTATATTTGACAGTCATTTGATGTTCGGCCTCCAGTTCACCGACATTGAGATGGTCTGCAAATTCCCTTTTGATCTAAGCCCCTTCAGTCTGACGCGTAGACGTTCCATCAAGCTTTCGAGGGTCCTCCATGCAGTCAGAGTGCTGCTCAGCGCAGGCTTATCCCACAAGCCTCGTAGCGTATGCCCTTCGAGACGTCCTGTTACGTACTCTTTACGTTCTGTATATCCAACAACGAATACATCACTGAGTAGTATATGATCAGCTCAACTGGCCCACAACTCACACAGTGGCCTGGACGCCATTAATTAGCAATTAGAGCTAATTGGGACCCCCCACATTAATCAGGATAATTCAGGGAGTGATTACACTAATTGGGGAGCATCTAGGACGTGTCCAGACCACTGTGCGAGTTGAGGGCTAGTTGAGCTCATAAAAATAAAAAAATAGATAGAGATAGAGTGGAGAGAAGGAGTTTCGTTGAAGATCAACGACGCCATCTTGAAGGAAGCTGAAGGAAGCCGTCCGCAACGGCCGCTGACTGTCGCTGGGCGACGGAGCACGGAGGCAGGTTGCAAACTATCGCAGGTCGCAGCTATGACCACCAGTTCCGGACATCCTGTGACGTCAGCTGTGACGTCATCATGGCATGTCTGGGCAAGTTAGGACAGCTCTGGACATGCAAGGAGAAAAACACTCATAATACAGAGGCTGGGAAAGCAAGAGTATGCAAACCATCAATAGCTAACAAAAAAAACAATTAGTTACACAACAAATGAGCCCACCAGAACAGGAGCGCAGAACGATGCGACTGCTCCATCCGAGAGGCAGGCAGAGAACTGACTCGTAATGGTTTTTTTCTCCTGTATATAGCCCCACAGCTGCACCCCCTAGCGGTTACCTTCTCAACTAATCTCACCACAAAATTATTAAGAATCATGCCAGCGCTACTCCCGGTCCCAAGGCAGAAGATGATAGAAAATGGCGGGAATTCCCGGACAACAGCAACCAGCACCCGACGTGCACAGGCACGAAAATCGCAAACAAAGCGGGAACAAAGTTGGCGAAAGCATTAGTTACACAACAAATCACCTCACCACAGCAGGAGCGCAGACCGATGCGACTGCTCTCCGTGGAAACCAGCCAGAAACTGAGCGAGCGCGGGGAGCGCACGTCTGCTTTCCGCGACAGCCGGAGAGAAACTGACTGGGGCGCCGCTCCGCGGCCGCTACGCATACGCGCTCCTAGCGCCCTCTGGGGCGACCACCTCCGAAAGGCTAAGAGTGAAGAGCATTCCTGCGCCCCCTGCTGGCCGTTCTCATTGGTCGTGACGTCATCCTATTGTCTCAGGGCTACCCTGTTTTTTTCCACTAATGCTCCTTTGGTCAATCTACAATGAAGCCACAGTATGACGTCATCATGCACCTGCGTGGCTCAAGGACGCGTACGCTCTCACTCGTAATACAGAGGCTGGGAAAGCAAGAGTATGCAAACCATCAATAGCTAACAACAAAAAGAATTAGTTACACAACAAATGAGCCCACCAGAACAGGAGCGCAGAACCATGCGACTGCTCCATCCGAGAGGCAGGCAGAAACTGACTCGTAATGCTTTTTTGTCCTGTATAAAGCCCCGCAGCTGCACCCCCTAGCGGTTACTTTCTCAACTAATCTCACAACAAAATTATTAAGAATCACGCCAGCGCTACTGCCGTTCCCAAGGCAGAAGAAGATAGAAAATGGCGGGGATGCCCGGACAACAGCAACCAGCACCCGACGTGCACTGGCACGAAAATCGCAAACAAAGCGGGAAGAAAGTTCGCGAAAGCATTAGTTACACAACAAATCACCTCACCACAGCAGGAGCGCAGACCGATGCAACTGCTCTCCATGACAGCCAGCCAGAAACTGAGCGAGCGCGGGGAGCGCTCGTCTGCTTTCCGCGACAGCCGGAGAGAAAGAGACTGGGGCGCCGCTCCGCGGCCGCTACGCGCTCCTAGCGCCCTCTGGGGCGACCACCTCCGAGAGGCTAAGAGTGAAGAGCATTCCTGTGCCCCCTGCTGGCCGTTCTCATTGGTCGTGAGGCTAAGAGAGAAGAGCAATCCTTCGCCCCCTGCTGGCCGTTCTCATTGGTCGTGACGTCATCCTATTGTCTCAGGGCTACCCTGTTTTTTTCCACTAATGCTCCTCTAGACTAGGTCAACCTGAAACAATACTGTTGCGGTATGACGTCATCATGCACCTGCGTGGCTCAAGGACGCGTACGCTCTAGACAGGGGACCTATTATTTATTGAATCACTATCCCATGATTATTTCCTTTATTCTTCTATAACGATTGAATAGCAAACTATTGCAGAAGAGCACCATGCATGAAAGCTGATCGTAGGAATTCCAAAGTCTTACTAAATGAGACTTGCAAAAGAACAAAATATTCTAACACGTAACTCCATCAACGACAAATAAGAGGACTAGGCCAGGGGAATGAACGTGTAGTATATTTCTATTGTCGGGAAAAACTCACGTGACCTCTGACGTCGGGCCAATCGTTGGGCCTCGGTAGAGAAGTTTTTTTGCTTTCTTTTATTTTGTCTCCCTGGGTGACGGGTGACGTAAAGCGACGCTACCGAGGCGTTCTTTTTCCCTTTCCCCTCTGTTCTCTCCCCCGCTTTGGCGGTTCTGCATTTTCGTTCGCATCCAGTGAAATAAATAAAACGCGGAAACGTTGGCTCCTTCTGTTGCACAAGGTGCTTTATTTTTCGGGATTGGTATTTCCAAATCATACATATGCAGTCTTCTGCATCTGCGCGAAACACAAACTTCACATGAACATTGTTTCTGAAGTTCGAGTAATATATGCCGAAGCAACTTCGCCTTCACTGTTAGCTGATATGTCTCAGGTAGAAGATTTCACAGTAGATCAGTAAATTCACTGCACAGGCACACACATTCACAAATCCAGCATGACAGAAAACATGTCCATATTCCTTTGCTGCTTGTGTAGTGTCACATGTCAAGGCTGACCCGTCACAAAGGAACCTGTGCTGCTGCTAAACCAAAAGATGATGTTCCAACCACTCAGAGTGGCATATCCATTCTACTGCGTCCATGCAGATGCTTTTCTGAAGCAGATATGAGTTGAGCAGTACCTAGTTGATACCTGAGTAAGAAAGGCCAGAACAGGGATCAGAAAACGTGAAAACTAAAAATTCTACCGGCCGAAATGTTGCGTATATGCCACAGGTGCGGTGCTATGCTATGTTACTCTAAGCGGCAGAATGGAATAGGAACTGACTTACCTGCCATCGAGTGGAAAAACACAGATGCTTCTTGAATCGTTGTCGCGCCAAGCAAGCGAAGCAGTCCTGCCTTCCACTTATCTATCACTGAATTTACTTGCAGAAGTATCCAAGAGGATTCGACTTTTGCAGAGCCGGTATCGACGGGCACTAAAAACCATCCAAAGCGGCACCGGCAAAGATGCTTTGCGTGCGTCCCTGCTGCACCATATATTTCGAAACTTTACGGCGACCTGCTCCGGCCGATCCGGCACCCCAGACACGGCGGTGCCGGCTTTCCCGCGCCACGAAAAGGTTATAATTTCAAACCGACCAATGAACGCTCGCATACCAGAGGAGCGGCCGCAGGAGCCAATGGGATGCTCTCGGTAGAGAACTCGTGCTTCGACGTAAAAATTTTGACGTTTCATGACGTTTGATGACGCGAAAGGCTCGCAGCGCCTCACTTTAGTCCGCAAAGGAACTCGCGAGTTTCATCCCCTTGACTAGGCACTCAACAAATCAACACAGAGTACGGGTAACCAGGAGCACAGAACTTAGATCAGCACTATCGTCAAGACAACAATGTTCCTCGTCAAAAGAGAAAAAAATACTAAGCGTCAACAAAGGAAAGCGTGCATATCGGGGCATGTCAGGACAAATCGTATGACTGCTGGGCAACAGACGAAAACAAACACTTGAACAGAGTGAAAAAGGCACTCACCATCATTTTTCCCGTTCACAGCATTCCCTCATTGTAAATCCGCTCGTCACAAAATCCACCTGCATCGTCGAACACCATTCACCAGTGACGAACCACACATCCGCACCCCATCAGAGGCAGACAGACAGAACCCCACCGAAGCTACGCTCTTCCACTGACGGCCAACGCAATTACCAGGAGCAGAATTTGCGTGTCGAGACCCGTCAGTGTCCAAGAGAGAAGTGAATAATTGCGCCCCCTGCAGGCCGTTCTCATTGGTCGTGACGTCATCCTATTGTCTCAGGGCTACACAGTTTTTTTCCACTAATGCTCCTCTAGACAAGGTCAACCTGAAACAATAGTCTCTCGGTATGACGTCATCATGCAGGTGCGTGGCTCAAGGACGCGTACGCTCTAGACAGGGCACCTGTTATTTATTGAATCACTATCCCTAGATTATTTCCTTTATTCTACTATAATGATTGCATAGGGAACTATTGCAGAAAAACACCATAGACAAGAGGAGATTGTAGCATTTCATTCCCAAAGTCTTACTGTACAGGAAAAAAAAAATGGTTCAGCAAGACATAAAGCCACACACCTGTCCCCCTCGCGGTTACTCTCTGAACTAAATGAATCGCAAAATTATTAAGAATAGCTCTACTCCCATTCAAGGCAGCACTATCGTCAAGAATATTCCTTGTACAAAAAGAAAAAAACTACATGTAGAAGGAAAGCATGTCAGAACAAGCCCAGGCATGTCAGCACATGTTTGTCAGACAAGGGGGGAAAAGCGAAAAGAAACAAAGAAGGAAACCAGCATCAAACTATTTCTAAGCACACGCACTCCTCTTATTCAAAAACAGTGCTCATCATAAATCTGCCCAGGACAATACACACTATTTTTCTATTGCCACACTTTTTTCCAGTAACGGTCAATGCATTGCTACAGACTGCGTGACGTCATCACATCCTGTCTGAAGAAGACACCGGCAAAGACTCCTATTATTTATTGAATCGCAAGATTATTCCCTTTGTCCTACTCTTAATTACATTGATTCTCTCATTAAAATTCAACGAAAAAGCACCCCGCATATTAACGATTTTCACCCCAAAGGCTCATCATGGTCATTAGAATTACAGTAAACTGCCACTGCTCTTTTAAAATAATAAGTGAGACCACTCAACATCACCTCCAGGCTTATGTAATACATGACCCTTTCTATGCTCATACATTCGTTGTCTGAGGCTACACCTGCGAGCAAAAAGGCGCGAAAGCACAAGACAGAACGCCTTTACGGGAACACGATGGCATTCCTATAGTATAATAATGATTATTGCAT